>NW_007739255.1:5430-6070 GCF_000696425.1 Galeopterus variegatus | reverse complement strand
AAAAAAATGCAATTGAAATTAACTTGTTAACCCCTTTAAAAAGCCTTTTATAACTATAAGATGTGGTATGTAAACCTCATGGTAATCACAAAGCAAAAATATATGGTACATATACAAAAGATAAAAAGTAAAGAATCAAAGCATACTCCTAGAGAAAATCACCTAATCACAAAGGAAGACAGCAAGTGGGAAAGAAAGGAACAAAAAATATACAAAACAACTAGAAAACAATTTACAAGATGGCAGTATCTATAGTAGTCCTGAGATATCATTGATTACCTTCAACATAAATGAATTCTTCCATCAAAAGACACAGAGTGGCTGAATGTATAAAGAAACAAGTCCCAACTATATGCTGCCTAGTAGAAACTCACTTCACCATGAAGAGTACACATACACTGAAAATGAAGGGATAGAAAAGTATATTTCATGCAAATGAAAACCAGAAGGGAGCAGTGGTAGAAATACTTATATCAGATAAAATAGACTGTAAGTCAGAACTGTAAAATGAGACAAGTAAGGTCATTATATAATGACAAAGTGATTAATTCATCAAGAGGACATAATTATAAATATATATGCACCCAACATCAGAGCACCTAAATATATAAATCAAATACTAACAGATCTGAAGGGAGAG
>NW_007739255.1:3947-4441 GCF_000696425.1 Galeopterus variegatus | reverse complement strand
CAACAGCAACAAAAAGATAAACTGATAAAAAAAAATGGGCAAAGGACGTGAATAGATATTGTTCAAAAGAATATACACAAATGGCCAGCAGGTATATAAAAAATTGCTCAACATCAATAATCATCAGGGAAATGCAAATTAAAACCAAACTGAGATATCACCTCACTTCTGTAAAAAAGACAAAAGATAACAGTGTAAGTGAGGATGTGGAGAAAGGGAACCCTTGCACACTGTTCGTAGAAATGTAAATTAGTAAAGTCATTATAGAAAACATTATGGAGGTCCCTCAAAGAATTAAAAATAGGACTATCATATGATCCAGTAATTCCACTCTTTGGTATATATATCCAAAGGCATTGAAATCATTAATGAGGTCTGTGAAAATCTCACAAGGGCATAACACACTATGTACTGACAAATTAAGTCTGAATAGATTTTGCCATATTTGAACAAGGAAGAACAATAACTACTTGAAATCTTATAGCATGAATGGG
>NW_007739255.1:0-2787 GCF_000696425.1 Galeopterus variegatus | reverse complement strand
TTATGGCAGAGCAGTATTCCATTTTGTATATATATTATATTTTCCTTATTCAGTCATTCATTGATGGACATTTAGGTTGATTCCCACTCTTGGCTATTATAAATAGAGCTGCAATAAACATGGGAGTGCAGGTATCCCTTTGACATGATGATTTCCATTCCTTTGAATATACACCCAGCAGTGGGATTGCTTGATCATGTCACTGTTCTATGTGTAGTTGTTTGAGGAACCTCCATACTGTTTTTCATAATGGCTGTACTAGTTTACAGTTCTACTAACAGTGTAGGAGGGTTCCCCTTTCTCCACATTCACACCAGCATTTGTTATTCTCTGTCTTTTTAAAAATGATAGTCTAACTGGGGTGAGGTGACATCTCGATGTGTCTTTGATTTGCATTTTCCTGATGCTCAGTGATGTTGAGCAGTTTTTCATGTGTCTATTGGTCATTTGCATATTTTCCTTTGAGAACTGTCTATTCATTTCCTTTGTCCAATTTTTAATCCTATTGGTCATTTGCATATTTTCCTTTGAGAACTGTCTATTCATCTCCTTTGTCCAATTTTTAATCGGGTTACTTGTTTTTTTTTACTGTTAAGTTGTTTGAGTTCCTTGTATATTCTGGTTATTAATCCCTTGTCAAATGCATAGTTTGCAAATATTTTATCCCATTTTGTAGGTTGTCTTTTCACTTTGTTAACTGTTTCTTTTGCTGTGCAGTTGTGTAGTTTGATATAATCCCATTTTTTAATTTTTTGTTTTGGTGTCTGTGCTTTTGGGGTTTTATTCATAAAGTCTTTGCCTAATTCTTTTTCCTTAAGTGTTTCCCATATGTTTTCTTTAAGGAGTTTTATAGTTCAGGTCTTATATTTAAGTCTTTAACCCACTTTGAATTGATTTTGGTCAAGATTCAGAGGAATAAATAAACATTACTTTTCCTTACAGCAACAAGTGCACTAGGTCACTTATAAACACTAGTTTACCACAGTTGCATATCATATGATATCCATGGCTTCTGCTTCAAAAGTTGGGTAAACTTTAGGATTAATGATAATTTCTAGGAAAAGAGGCATGGAGTTCCAGAACACCAATCAATACATTTAGAGTCTGTAGACAACTCAGGGCAATCTAGATCAATTCTTAGTGGTGCTGGATCCTCACCTGACCACACACATGCTTTTCACTCTTCCTTCCTCGTCACCTCTGCTCTCTAGTGGACTCTTTCTGTCCTGCTTTCTCTTACTGTCCAGCACCAACTGGCTGCTTCCAGCATATTCTAGTTTTAATTATAGCACTCAGGGCTAACAAGGTTACTGCTCCTCATTTCTGTGGTACAGAACAAATTTTGTTACTTTATCTTTCTTCTAGATTTGATGTCTATTACCCCTATGCCTATAGAAAGGAAAAGAAAAGCTAGCATGTGTCTGAGTTTGAAAATATATAACTCTGCCTTTTCTTCCTTTTGTGTAGTTTCCTTAGTTCAAATAAAGCTTAAAGGACACGACAGCTGCCAAAAGTAGCCAACAGGGTTTGTTTTTAGAGGTGGGACTAAAGTTATGGGGTATGTCTAGGTCCACTGGCTGGAAGTGACATGGGAAGCAATATAGATCATCTTCTTTAGTGAATGGTACCTTTGTGTCTGGGAATCTGATAGCCAAGTTATCTTTTAGGCATTTCTGCAACTGGCTAAAGCTCCCCCTCAGAGTTTTCTTTTCTTTTTTTTTTTCTTTTGTGGATCTTGCTTTTGCTATTTTTTTTTTCGTTAAATTTTTATTTTGTCAATATACAATGTATATGATTATTATGGCCCATCACCGACACCTCCCTCCCTCCTCCCTCTCTCCCCTCCCCCCCAAGAATGTCCTTTCCGTTTGCTTGTTGTAACAACTTCATAAAAGTATAGTTGTTATATCTTCTACCCCCCCCAGTTTTTTTTTGTGTGTGTATGTGGGTGAATTAATTTGTTTGTTTTTTAGCTCCCACCAATGNTGCACCCAACATCAGAGCACCTAAATATATAAATCAAATACTAACAGATCTGAAGGGAGAGAGAGAATGCAGTACAGTAACAGTAAGGAATTTCAGTGGCCTACTATCATCAATGGACAGATCATCTAGATGGGAAAGCAGTAAGGAAACATGAAACGTAAGCTACACTTTAGACCAAATGGACCTAACAGACATATATGAGGGGTCTTCAAAAAGTTTACAGAAAGATTTGTACTATCTTTTTATTCTATTTTTCCATGAACTTTTTGAAGTGCCTTTGTACAGAAAACATTTCATCCAACAATTAGATTTTGACAAAGGTGCCAGAACATCCAATGGGAAAAGAACAGACTCTTCAATAAATGCTGTTGGGAAAACTGTATTTTCATATGAAGAAGAATGAAATTAGAACTTTATATTATACCATATACAAAAATCAACTATAAATGGGTTAAAGACTTAAATGTAAGACCTGAAACTTTTAAATTACTAGGAGAAAATAGGGGAATGACTATAACATTAGTCTTGACAATAATTTTTTTGAATATGATCCTAAAAGCACAGGCAGTGAAAAGCAAAAATGGACAAATAGGATTGCATCAAACTAAAAAGCTTTTGAGCAATAAAGGAAATAATGAACAGAATGAAGAGACAACCTATAGAAAGGAAGATATTTACAAAACACATATCTGTAAGGGATTAATATCCAAAATATATAAGGAACTCAAACAACTCAATAGCAACAGCAACAAAAAGATAAACTGATAAAAAAAAATGGGCAAAGGACGTGAATAGATATTG
>NW_007739254.1:62112-62769 GCF_000696425.1 Galeopterus variegatus | reverse complement strand
CAGAGGGGTGACTGAGTGGACCACATCAACAAGGGAGGTCAAGGTCATGGACAAGCCTGAAGTTGTACAAGGGCCACGCCATGTGGCTGGGCCCACAGGAGGGCAGAGACTGGAGGCTGGAAAAAGGGAATCAGAAAAGGTAGTGATCTTGACTTCAGAGGTGAAGGCCCCAAGGACAACACGTGCATAACCTCAGAACCCTGCCAGGAGTCTGGAGAGGCGTGTGTGGGGGGTGTGGGAGGAAGGGGACATGGACGCATGTCCCTGACCCCACGCTTCAGGTTGCTGTGGTTTGGAAGCTCCACCCATACAAGTACCTTTTTACATCGGAGCAACGAACCTGGAATGAAAAAAAAGCATCACAGCTCAGGTTTTCTGCAGTCCAGAGGTCCCCCCAGTTCTTACCATGCATCATTGTTAGTGAGTAAGCAGAGTTCACAGTGTCTGTGACCAGGGAGGTGCTGACATCACGGGGTAAGGAGGGTACCCAAGGCTCATCTCCTCTGACACCCACCCAAACCGGCAGCAGTAAATGCAGTGAATGCTCCCTGCGCAGCTGGTGACCAGCCCTGTCCTTTCTATCTGGTCTTCCACCTCTGCCTCCCCAGGAGTCAAACCAGGTCATACCCCTGTGTGCCTGGCAGACAGCCACGAAGG
>NW_007739254.1:55732-56589 GCF_000696425.1 Galeopterus variegatus | reverse complement strand
GAATCACCACCAGTTATGGGTCTGAACTGTGTCCTGAGAGCACTGAAAAGCCATTGAAGGGTTTTAATGAAAGAAGTTTCCTGTTCAAATCTAAGTTTTAGATCCTTCAGGCTGCAGTGAAGGTAAATGATTGGAAACAGGCAAGATTAGAGTCAGCGTGGAATATGTATGTTTCATTTTGCCCAAGAAATTCCTAAATTCCTCGAGGGCAGGAATTGCTTCCTTAATCTGTCACAATGCCTTGCCTTTTGCACTGTTGGCACTGGATGTTTGCTCAGCGAGTGAGATAACTTGCTAAGTGGTTATCCTTCCCTGCGGCAGGAACAGCTGGGGGTCAGCCTCCAGCTGAGTCACTTATAAAATAGCCACAGGTTTCTTGCCAAGAATTGCCAGTTAACTTTCTTTCCTTTCTTTTTCTTTTCCTTTTTGGCATACAGTATTCCTGAAGCAAGAACCAGCTATATAATTAAGTTACAGAGCGTAATGCAAATGAATATATGCAGCCCCTCGTCCAAACTTTCTTTCCTTTCTTTTTCTTTTCCTTTTTGGCATGCAGTATTCCTGTAGCCAGAGCCAGCTATATAATTAATTTACAGAGCATAGTGCAAAAATGAATATATGCAGACCCTTGTCCAGAAAGAAGGGAAAAGTGCCATTAAAGGTACGAGAATATAAAGATTTTCCTTTTTTACATGTACCTCCTCTGATCATGTACATGATCTGTTGACCCACTGGACTTCACTCACAAAACACAAGTTCAAAGAATTATTAAGAATTTAAAGCCAGCAAGAGAAGAGCATTGAATCCCAAGCCTGGGTCCCATTTGAGGGCAGGGCCCGCACCATGTAAGCCAGTCC
>NW_007739254.1:53371-53868 GCF_000696425.1 Galeopterus variegatus | reverse complement strand
GTAGTGAGGCCCTCTGCAGAGAAAGCACCCAGAGGCAGTACTAGGGGGCGGGGCTCCTTTGAGGTCCTGCCCTGGTGGGGCGGGGCTCTGTTGGAGTCTTGCCCTTGGGGGCAGTGCTCCTTTGAGGCTCTTGCCAAGGGTTAAGGGAAGGAGGAATGAGATGGGGAGGGACCCCTCTGTGCACTTCCACCCTCTGGCCTCTCTAGTGTCCTCACATCACCCTGCCACCTTCCTGGTTCGGAGCAGAGCTGAGAAGAGTTCATGAATAATAATGAATAAGCCCACGAGTTCATATGTCATTAGGCAACATCCTTTAAACACTCCATAAATTTGGACCTTTGGCATAATTTTTCTTGGTCCATTAAGCAAAACTTGACAGAAAGGAAACCTCCCTCCCCTTTTCAGATTGGAGAGTCTGCCAGGCCAGGCAATGCCAGGATTCTTTCCATCATATTTTTAATTGTAAGTTAATTGTGAGCTCTTAAGCGATTGTCCTC
>NW_007739254.1:51640-52802 GCF_000696425.1 Galeopterus variegatus | reverse complement strand
TTTAAGCAAGAATTGAGTTCAAAAGCATCCCTGTAACAGGCTGTACGTACAATTCATGCCACCTGCATACCCCGTTTCCGACCAAGTGACTGTTGATGGCACTTGAAATGAGCAGACATTAGGGCCTTTTTCTGCAGATCTACGTGCCCCAGCCCAGATGCTGCAGATCATTAGCGGGTGTGGATGGAGGCTTGGGAAATGGGCACCTGCCAATGCTTGTCCCTTTGCTTTTGCTGTTGCCCACTCTGATAAAGTGAAACGAGCCAGCAAGTGGGGATCTTCTGCCACCCAGGACGACTGAGCTGTTGCATAAAATTAGATAGTACGGGGGCTGAGGCGGTGTGATCTCTCCAGAGACTGGTATTAACGTGAGTCTCCCAAGTCTCAAGTGAAGGAAAAGATTCCAGCAGATGGCAGAAAGCCAAGTGACAAAGAAAGCCAAAGGCACAATAGGAAAGACCCTCTGAGGCTGCACAGTGGAGAGGGGAGAGAGATACAGACAGTCACCCAATTACTACAAAGAAATCAAAGTGCTGGCTGTGCATCAGGCACTGAATCTTTGAGTGACTCGCAGAAAGGAAACGCCAGCCCAGTGCACGTTGTTTGACAGATGCAGGGTGATACGTGCGGGCATCTACGCCTTTACAATATGTCCTCACCAGATGAGGTCCTATTCCAGGCCTGCCTGGCAGGGGCCGCATTGCAAGGGGAGTTCCTGCAAGGTCAGAGAGGTCGGACCTCCTGGAAGGAGGAGCCCACCCTCTGCCGAGGCCTTTCCCTTCCATGGGGACCTCTCCCTCTGTCCAGCTGTGCCTATGTCCCCCACCTGCAGCAGGTTAAAGAGCCTGGGGATTCCCTTGCCCACTTCCCTCTGTTAAACAATGAAGCAAAATCGTCCTAAGATGCCTGGGAAGAAAGCCACTGCTTAATGAAAAACGAATGAGAGCCACTGTACTTCAACTACAGTATAAGTTGATGCCAGAGACAAAGAGTAGAAATTGCCCTGGTAATGTTTTTGTTGCCAAAACAAAGCAAACTGGTGAGAGTCCATAGAGGTAAATTTATTGTTTTTTAAATAGCATACCTTTTAAGATGACTAACTGCCCTGGTTTGCCTGGGACATTCCCAGTGTTAGTGCTGAAAATCCCAAGTCCTCGGAAAC
>NW_007739254.1:46850-50134 GCF_000696425.1 Galeopterus variegatus | reverse complement strand
AGTTTTGAAGGCTGAGAAGTCCGTGGTCCAGGGGGCACACTTGGTGAGGGGCTTCTTCAGGGTGGGAACTCTCTACAGGGTCCCGTGACGACCTGGTGTCACATGGCAAGAGAATGGGCCTGAGCAGGAGCGAGCTCACCTCCTCACTTGCTCCTATGAAGCCATCAGAACCACGCATGTTATTCCATGAATGACCAACCCATCCACAAGGGCACAGTCCGCACAAGCTAATCACCTCTAAAGTCCCCACCTTCCAAATACCATCGTTGGATTTCCCACCCTCTTAGCCCTGTTACAATGGCGGTCAAGCTTCAGTGAGTTTTGGGGGGACATTCAATCCACAGCAGTATCCCCAACCGAGGGACACACAGAGTCTCCTCAGCAACTGTATCAGGGTCAGTTTGGTCATACCCCCTCCCGAAACCTAGAACATCAGCTGTGACTAGTACTCTTCACATGGAGGGAGGAAACGGGTGAGAGCAAGTCACTGTCAACACACTGCTGCAGTCCCCACTTCTGTGCCGGTCACAGGCCTGAGCTGAAACAGCTGCCTTCTTCCATCAGCCCTTTCATGTGACCCCTTACCTCTGCCAGCATCTTGGATAGATAGGTGGGGTGACTCAGGTCTCTTCCTGCAAAACCTGGGTCCTCGGTGGTCTTGCCTTAACTGGGTTTCCACAGTGTTTTACTTGTCCAGGACTCCTGGGTCATATTCAGTAATGCTGAATGTTAACAGGCACCCCAGGCCACCCTTTGGATTGCAAACATAATTCTTCTTGCCCCCATTCTGCAGAAGTCACCTAATCTCCCCTTCAGTAATCAGATCAATCTATGGGTTCACTTTAATAATTATACCACAACCAGAACTAGTGTTGTGATTGTTGCCATTGTCTGATTAAGTATATGATGATCTTAGTCATTCTCCAGGAGTAATCTGGCCATTTCAACAGGAGATTTAAGAGGAGTTATGGCCAGAGCTTGTGCCCTTTTATATGTCAGGTCTTTCATAGTGGCACTGATCTCTGCAAATTCCCAGGGATGTGGCATTCCTTTAGTTTATTTTCTTAATGATGAGTGTTGGGGACAATTTCAGGGACTTCTGCTTGGCTCTTCCTACTATATAATAGGCTTCACCTCATGGGTCAGGGAACCAATGTTAAGATTTGGCCAGTTACTAAGTACATGTATACCTATTCCCACTTTAATTCTTTTTTTTTTTTTTTTCCTTTTTGTCTTTTTTTTCGTGTCCGGCAATGGATCGCAACCCTCAGTGTCACGCCCGTACCGGACTGGACCGGCAACGGGATCGCAACCCTCGGTGTTGCGGCCGCACCTCGCTCAGCCAGTGAGCGGGAACCGGTCTGTATGTGGGATCCGAACCCTCGGCGGGAGCGCCACCACGCTCCCAAGCGGCGAACTGTAGCAGTGCGCCACCGGGCCGGCCCTCCCACTTGAATTCTGATAGTGGAGAAAGTAACCGCAGGATGGGGTCTACTGTCACTGGATACACTGTGATACATACTGGGGCAAAGACTTTATCTACCACTTGCCTCCAAATGTCGCCACTGTGACGTGTGGGCTTTTGTGACACAGTGGCTTTTGTTTCTCCAGGGATTAGCATCAGTTGAGAGTAGTATCTAACACTTCTGGGAAGTCTGGGTACCTCAGGGTACAGTCCTGAAAAATGGCCTCAGGTTCCTCTGGGGAAGGTTTCGAAGAATGTTCACTGTATACTGTACCTCTGTGTACACACTGGTGGATTCGTCTTCAAAGGAACCTAGTCACCCTCTCAATTGAGAAGTTCTTAGCTGTGAACTGGCTTATGACTGAGAACTGCATAAGAGAACTTGAATTCCCACTATGGCAACTGAAATTAGGTTTCTATCCATTAAATTTAGAATTTTTTCATCTGTACGCAAGCATCACTCTCTAAGGCCACTCCACTACTTTATTCCCAGGGACCTAGCTCTTGTTATTTGCAGATCAAAGCATTCTGACAACTGCTCTGTCTCTGTTGTTTATTATGAGACAGAGCTGTTGCACTTACCTTGTCTCTGAAGGTTAAATACAACCACCTGGATTCTAAAACAGTAAGTTTCCACTGAGATAAAAAAAAATTTAGTAAATTTCCACACCTTGCAGTATCTCCAAACTCCAGAGGACAGCCTCTGCAGCTTTTCAAGTATTACAGGGCCTTCCTCATCAAGGCTCTTCTTATGGCCTGGTGACTCTTATGCACACCAAAGTTTTCAAAGCATTGACCATCATCTGAGTCCAGGCTTCCACAATTTTAACCAACCATAATGCCACTCTCAGGTGTATAAGCTATTTTTTTTTCCTTTTTTTAATTGAATCATAATTGATTATACATATTTTGGGGATTCAGTATTGACATATGTTGATCAAATCAATACTACCAGTATGTATATTGTTACAAATTGTACTTATTCTTTATGCCCCTTTGTCCAGTCTTTCCCCATCCCCCTCTCCTTCCCCCCTCCCACCCCTGATAACCCTAGATTTTTCTGCTCTCCCTCTGAAAGAGTAATGGTCACTCTGTTGGTCTGTTACCTAGATGATCTGTCCAATGCTGAAAGGTGTCTTCAGGTCCTCCAGTATTATCACAGAGCAGATGCTTCTTCTGTCACTCTGGAATGGGCTTTGTGGAAGGAGACATCCTCTTCTTTTCTTTGATCTCTGCTTGTGACTCTCCTTGTGTCAATGCACTCCAGTGGCTGGCAGACCATCTACGTGTGGTTGTGACATCTGGCTACTTTCACGGCAGCCATGGTTACTGTGGTGGCTGTGGTGGGCCACGCACATGGAGGTGATGTTTTTGGCATGTTCCTTATCATTGGTGGTGTGCCTGATTGTGGGCAGGGGGTCTGGTCCCCAGATCCATACCCTGGGCCCCTGGGTGGGGCCCTGAGGCACTGGTGGTATGCCTGGATGTGGGAGTGGGTTCTGGTCTCTAGCTCTAAGGCCAGAACTAATTTTTTGTCCTTTGCTTACTTCTGAAATGGGGGAACTTCCTGTGGGGACCAGTACTTGAGCTCTGTGGTTGAACCAAATTGCTGCTTTGCCAGTTTCCCTAGGGAAGGCTTTTGTGCAGCTCAGGGTTTAATGGTTGACCTTGTAGGAACTTCTGGCTGTCCAGAGATCCGATGCACCTGGGCTGTGTAGAAACTCTGATCTAGGCCTGAGTTTTTTCATCAAATTGCACCCCATGCAATTCTTCATTCCCGACCAGTCTCCCCTCAGTGGTCCTGTGCTGATTGGAGGGC
>NW_007739254.1:40381-45939 GCF_000696425.1 Galeopterus variegatus | reverse complement strand
GAGTGGTGATGAACTCCCGCACGCGACCTGTCTCTCCCACCACCTGTGCTCCAAACACTTCCCATGGGACAGGCCCTGCACTGGTCCCTTGTGTTGACTCACCAGCCTCTGAGTGGCTCCCTTTTTTCAGTTGTTCTGGCACATCATTCCTGTGTGGGTCCATGGGAACCCTATTAGTGGTCTTGCTGTCCTCGGGGCCACCAAGGCCCTCTTCTCCCCTGCCACCTCCAAGTAACTCCATCTGAAGGGCACAGCTGCAGCTTCTGCCAGCTCCTGTGCTGTGCGCTCAGCAGCTCCAGCCTTAGAGCAGCCATGGCCTGAAATGCTCCAAGCAGTTTTTTCTTTCTCTCATTGTGGTTTCTCCTGCCTTCATGTACTCTGTAGGTCTCTCTTCCTCTTCCCCTGAGCTCCAGCGGCCCCAGCTTGGCTGTTGTTACATTTTTATAGTTGTAAATTGGTTGATTTGTGGGAGAGGCTGATGCTGGGGACCATCTATTCCGCCATCTTGACTGGAACTCTAAGCTAATATTTTAAATCCCAACTTCTGAGTAAATACATCTGTATTAATTAATTTGTCCCAATCACATTTGTTATTTCTTTTCCTTGGCTTTACATGCACAGAATTCACTTCCATACATGCTTCCTAGACTCCTGCCAGTAAAGCCCAGCAGAGTTCTGCAGCTCTTTTGGGCATGTAGGTTATCACTTCCCAGAGCAGACCTTGTACAACTTCATCAGGCTGCTGTGGGCTGGAGCTCTCTTCAGGGCTTTGAGGAGACTAGGGGTGGTAGCAGTGGGTCTTGTGATACAGTTGTCCAGTGCTATTACTGAAAGGCTGTAGGGAAAATGTTTGGGGAAGGGTCTGCTCTCCACTATCAAGGGACTAAGGGAGACTTGGTAGTTCAGCACTCTCAGCTGATCCGTGTCTGCCCAAATATTCCCATCCCATTTCTTAAGGTACTTCTCATTCTCTACAGTGTCCTAGCACAGTGATGTAAGAAATGTTGGTATAAGAGACCCAGTAGGGTTGAGCACTTGATGGATGCAGCAACACCACAGTTGTCACAACCAGACCCAGGCCTTGGTCCTCAGCTGCCCTACAGCTGTAGGAGGTAAAGGACTTCTTCAGTGCTGCCACAGAGGCTTTCTGATTTTCTGAGTATTCTGAGTTTCCTTTTAACTTTGTCTTTTACTTAAATACACTCCTTAGAACTATTGATCCCATACCATTTATAATCAGTGTTATTGCCTGAAACATATTTGGATAGTACTCCCCAATATTTTCTGTCTACCTGGAACCTGTGAATGTAACCTTATGTGGAAATAGGGTCTTTGCAGAAAAACTCAAGTTAAAAGGAGGTCATGCTGGATTAAGGTGGGCCTTAAATCCAACATGACTGATGTTTTTATAAGAAGAGGGAAATTTGGACACAAACTTACAGGGGAGAAGGCTGTATGATGAGGGAAGCCGAGACTCGAGTGATGCATCTATTAGCCAAGCAACACCCAGGATCTCCAGAAACTACCAGAAGCTAGAAAAGGCAAGGACACATACTTCTTTAGGCCCTGCTGACATCTTGACCTGGGGATTCTAGCCTCCAGAACTCTGAGAGAATAAATGTCTGTGGCTTTAAGCCACCGAGCTTGTGTCACAGTCATGTGCTACGGTAACAATGTTTCAGTCAACAATGGACCACGTATATGATGGTGGTCCATGAGACTATAATGGAGCAACCCCTTACACACGTGGGAGCAGTAGGCTCTACCACATGGCCTAGGTGTGTAGTAGGCTATGCCATCTAGGTTTGTGTAAGTGCACTCTATGATGATGAAGTCACCTAACGATTGACGCACTTCTCACAACCTATCCCCTTCAATAAGCAACACATGACTGTACGTTGTTATGGCAGCTATAAGAAACTCATACATTGCCATGGCAACTGAGTCCTATAGCCACCCATCTCCCAATACTTGGCCTCTGCCTACACTTTGACCCATGCTGCCACAAAAAATCATTGCAGGGTGCTATTGTGTCCCTCTCCCCACCCCTAGACCTAATCGTTCTTAAGGTCTGGCAATGTCCTTTGTCATTGTCCCCACCCACCCATTTGACTCATGCACATTGAAGTCTGAGAACCATTGGTTTAGATGTTAAGATGCTTAGGTAGGAGTTTTTTACAGCAGATCTTTCCAGAATGAGTCTCCAATGGCAGAATTAGACAGGATGGCAGTCAGAATGGAGTATCCTTTGGAAAAGATCTCCTAAGCTCTCATCAGTTTTGGTGATTTTTAGAATATAATTTTTTCTTTTAATCTGAAGACCTAAAATCCCAACTACATCACTACTGCTTGAGTAGCCTCAGGCAGGTCATATAATATCCAGGTCTTAGTTTCCTTCGAACAACCACATCTTATTCTTATTTCTTCCCTTTATGCCTCCAGCGTTCTTCCATTCCTAGACATAGCATAATAAAGTGTACAGAGAGGCTCAGATCACCTGGTCAAGGAGGGCTAACTCCTTCCTTGGGTGGCTAGTTGAAGTGTCATCTGCAGGAGTATCTTCACCTCTTGCTGATTGGCAGGCAAGAAGGCCAGTGTGGGTCAAGGTGTGCTAGCTCTGGTGCCTTCTCTGCACACCCTTCCACCTCTTTACCTTCTTTCTGCCCCTTCACTCTCTCTTGCTCCATATTTCTCTCTCCCTGTATCCGGCTTGTGTTTTCTCTTCTTCCTGTTGCTGCCTACCACACACTTCTGACACTCTGGCTCCTCTCTCAATTCTGATCCTTTTATTTTTTTATTTTTTGTCTTTTTCGTGACCGGTAAGGGGATCGCAACCCTTGGTGTGGTGTTGCCCACACCACGCACNGCAACACCACAGTTGTCACAACCAGACCCAGGCCTTGGTCCTCAGCTGCCCTACAGCTGTAGGAGGTAAAGGACTTCTTCAGTGCTGCCACAGAGGCTTTCTGATTTTCTGAGTATTCTGAGTTTCCTTTTAACTTTGTCTTTTACTTAAATACACTCCTTAGAACTATTGATCCCATACCATTTATAATCAGTGTTATTGCCTGAAACATATTTGGATAGTACTCCCCAATATTTTCTGTCTACCTGGAACCTGTGAATGTAACCTTATGTGGAAATAGGGTCTTTGCAGAAAAACTCAAGTTAAAAGGAGGTCATGCTGGATTAAGGTGGGCCTTAAATCCAACATGACTGATGTTTTTATAAGAAGAGGGAAATTTGGACACAAACTTACAGGGGAGAAGGCTGTATGATGAGGGAAGCCGAGACTCGGGTGATGCATCTATTAGCCAAGCAACACCCAGGATCTCCAGAAACCACGAGAAGCTAGAAAAGGCAAGGACACATACTTCTTTAGGCCCTGCTGACATCTTGACCTGGGGATTCTAGCCTCCAGAACTCTGAGAGAATAAATGTCTGTGGCTTTAAGCCACCGAGCTTGTGTCACAGTCATGTGCTACGGTAACAATGTTTCAGTCAACAATGGACCACGTATATGATGGTGGTCCATGAGACTATAATGGAGCAACCCATTACACACGTGGGAGCAGTAGGCTCTACCACATGGCCTAGGTGTGTAGTAGGCTATGCCATCTAGGTTTGTGTAAGTGCACTCTATGATGACAAAGTCACCTAATGACGCACTTCTCACAACCTATCCCCTTCAATAAGCAACACATGACTGTACGTTGTTAGGGCAGCTGTAAGAAACTCATACATTGCCATGGCAACTGAGTCCTATAGCCACCCATCTCCCAATACTTGGCCTCTGCCTACACTTTGACCCAGGCTGCCACAAAAAAATTATTGTGGGGTGCTATTGTGTCCATTTCCCCACCCCTAGACCTAATCGTCCTTAAGGTCTGGCAATATCCTTTGTCATTGTCCCCACCTACCCATTTGACTCATGCACATTGAAGTCTGAGAACCATTGGTTTAGATGTTAAGATGCTTAGGTAGGAGTTTTCTACAGCAGATCTTTCCAGAATGAGTCTCCAATGGCAGAATTACACAGGATGGCAGTCAGAATGGAGTATCTTTTGGAAAAGATCTCCTAAGCTCTCATCAGTTTTGGTGATTTTTTAGAACATAATTTTTTCTTTTAATCTGAAGACCTAAAATCCCAACTACACCACTACTGCTTGAGTAGCCTCAGGCAGGTCATATAATATCCAGGTCTTAGTTTCCTTCAAACAACCGCATCTTATTCTTATTTCTTCCCTTTATGCCTCCAGCGTTCTTCCATTCGTAGACATAGCATAATAAAGTGTACAGAGAGGCTCAGATCACCTGGTCAAGGAGGGCTAACTCCTTCCTTGGGTGGCTAGTTGAAGTGTCATCTGCAGGAGTATCTTCACCTCTTGCTGATTGGCAGGCAAGAAGGCCAGTGCGGGTCAAGGTGTGCTAGCCCTGGTGCCTTCCCTGCACACCCTTCCACCTCTTTACCTTCTTTCTGCCCCTTCACTCTCTCTTGCTCCATATTTCTCTCTCCCTGTATCCGGCTTGTGTTTTCTCTTCTTCCTGTTGCTGCCTACCACACACTTCTGACACTCTGGCTCCTCTCTCAATTCTGATCCTTTTATTTTTTTATTTTTTGTCTTTTTCGTGACCGGTAAGGGGATCGCAACCCTTGGTGTGGTGTTGCCCACACCACGCACAGCCAGTGAGCGCACCGGCCAGTCCTATATAGGATCCAAACCCGCAGCAGGAGCGTCGCTGCGCTCCCAGCGCTGCACTCTCCCGAGTGTGCCACGGGCTCGGCCCCCAATTCTGATCCTTTTAAACACAATCCTGCCCATCCTGGGGTCCCTAGCCCCCTGATGCTATCCTCCCACTTAATACCCCAAAGTTGTTCCCTTCCTTCTTTTAAAGCCTTGTGTTTTTCCTAAGAAGTCTAATCCTACTTTTCAATTGAAAGAAACATCAAGACCATTTTTCCCACCCAGGGTTGAGACGCAGCAGCATTTCCCAACAGTGGAAGACAGCTTTTACCCCTTTAGTATTTCTGCACATGCCCCGATCCCGGGGCTTGCCCTCTGGGGCCACGCTGGTGGAATGCTGGACCAAGACGCCACTCTCAGAGGGATCACCTTCTTGTTTGTACTGTGAGTCATGATCTCAAGGATTCACTGGGCCCCCTAAAGGAATGAAGTAACTTGGCTCTGTTGAAACCTAGACACAAAAACGTCCTTGAGAAAGCATTTCTGAAATCTCTATTACTGGTATGTGGATTTAAAGAGCTTGCTGGGGAGAGCTCTAAATCTTTACAAATGTTTAGGATCAAGCACAAATGAGAAAAGAATGTTCAACAAGGCTTTTTGTTTCTAACTAAACTGTGTTCTTAATTCTCTTCTACTGAAATGTTAAAGTGCTGTGATCCAGCAGAATGACTGCAGGCCAAATACCATAACCACAGTCCTCAGGGGCTACGCTCCATTTCTCTCAACTGTTTCTTGCTGTTTTCTATGCACCACCCCCTTCTCTGTCCAGCTTATGATAAAGAAAGTCAATATTTTAAGTACTCTTACTTAATA
>NW_007739254.1:31360-40138 GCF_000696425.1 Galeopterus variegatus | reverse complement strand
CCCCCTTCTCTGTCCAGCTTATGATAAAGAAAGTCAATATTTTAAGTACTCTTACTTAATAACAGTACAGGGATTATGAGTCACAAACACGGTCTTCAGGACCACTGGCAAACATTTTAGATGGAGTATAAACTTTGCTGGGCTAACGTTTTTACTAATAAGGACAGCCAAAAAGAAACTGGTATAAAATGGCAGTAAGAAGAATATAATTGAATTGTGGGGGAAACAACTGGACTTCTGTGATTCTATAGGACTTTTAAGTAAAATGATCATGAAAGTTTAATATGTACAGAAAATTATGCAAACCCTAAGTATATAACTCAAGTTTTCACTGAGTGAACACACATGTGTAACCATCACCCAGATTAAGAAACAACATTGCCAGCCCCTCAGATGTCCTCTTGGCGCCCTGTTCTATCACTAACATTGTCCTCAGAGGTGACTACTACCAAGATTTCTATCATCACCAGTTTTGCCTAGACCTAAAGGTACGTACTCTTTTGTGAATGGGTTTTCTCAAACTTCTGTTTGTGAAATCCATTCATATAATTGCATTCATTGCCATTGGTCTGGAGCAGGGACAGGCAGACTACAGCCCATGATGGCCTGTTTTTGTATGACTCATGAGCTAAGAATGGCTTTCACCTTTGTAAAGGGATGTAAAAATAACAAAGAAGTATATGCAAGAGAGATAATAAATATGTCTCTGCAAAACCTAAAATATTTACTATCTGGCCCTTGACAGAAAAAGTTTACTGGCCACTACTGTATTTGGTTATATAACTATACCACAATTTATTGGTTCCTTCTACTGCTGGGGGATATTTGGGTTGCTTCCTGTTTTAGCGGTCATAAGTAGTGCCGCTTTAAACACTCTTGCATATACATTTTTGTGTGTACACATTTCTTTGGGGATATTCCAAGGGGTGGAATTACTGGGAGATAAGGTATGCAGATATTTAGCATCAGTAGATATTTACTGCCAAACAGCTGTACAAATTTACACTCAACATCAGTGATTGAGAGTTCCAGTTGCTCCACATCCTTGCCAACACTTAGTATTGTCTGTCTTTTTCATTTTAATCATTTTGTTGTATGTGTAGTGATGTCTCCTTGTGGTTTTGGTTTGTATTCACCTGATGCCTCATGATGCTAAATACTTTTTCATATAAATATTGAACATTTGTACATTCCTTTTATTACATAGCTGCTCACATGTTTTGTCCAGTGTTTGTCTGTATTCTCCTCATTGATTGGTATGAGTTCTTTATCAAATTCTTTGTTAGATGTGAATTGCAAATACCTTTTTCTACTCAGAGATTTGTATATTAACTTACTAGTGGCAGTCTTGGAGGAATAGAAATTCTCAATTTTAACATAGCCTAATTTACCAATTAGGTAAATTTTTACCTATATATATGTTTGCCTTTATAGTCAGTGATTTTTGTATCCTATTTATGAAATGATTGCCTATTCCTGTTTCATAAAGATAGTCTCCAATATTTTCTTCTAGAAGTTTTGTTGTTTACCCTTCACATTTAGATCTACAATTCATCTGGAATTGGTTTCTTTGTATGATATGAAGTAGTTGTCAAGATTTTTGTCCCTTATAGATATCTAATTGATCCAGCACTGCTTTGGCAAAAAATGATCATTTTCCCACCATACTGCAGTGTCACCTTTGTCATAAGTCAGTGACAGTGTATGTGCAGGTCTGTTTCTGGACTTTCTATTGTGTTCCATAGGAATTCATCTGCACTTGAATAAGAGCTTCAGCTTTCCCCTTATTTTTCAAGATTGTCTTGACTCTTCTTGGCCCTTCACATTCTCATATAAATTCATTGAATAAATAAATCAATTGAGGAGAAATGAGATTTTTATGGTATAAAAAATAAATGTAGTATATCCTCCATTTATTTAGGTCTTTAATTTCTCTATGTACTATCTTGTAATTTTCAATGCAGAAAAATTGCACAACTTTCATTAAATTTATCCCTAGTTATATGATGTTTGTTGATGCTCTTTTAAGTGGTATCTTGTTAAAATTTTATTTCGTGATTATCAGTGATTGAGAGTTCCAGTTGCTCCACATCCTTGCCAACACTTAGTATTGTCTGTCTTTTTCATCATAATCATTTTGTTGTATGTGTAGTGATGTCTCCTTGTGGTTTTGGTTTGTATTCACCTGATGCCTCATGATGCTAAATACTTTTTCATATAAATATTGAACATTTGTACATTCCTTTTATGACATAGCTGCTCACATGTTTTGTCCAGCGTTTGTCTGTATTCTCCTCGTTGATTGGTATGAGTTCTTTATCAAATTCTTTGTTAGATGTGAATTGCAAATACCTTTTTCTACTCAGAGATTTGTATATTAACTTACTAGTGGCAGTCTTGGAGGAATAGAAATTCTCAATTTTAACATAGCCTAATTTACCAATTAGGTAAATTTTTACCTATATATATGTTTGCCTTTATAGTCAGTGATTTTTGTATCCTATTTATGAAATGATTGCCTATTCCTGTTTCATAAAGATATTCTCCAATATTTTCTTCTAGAAGTTTTGTTGTTTACCCTTCACATTTAGATCTACAATTCATCTGGAATTGGTTTCTTTGTATGATATGAAGTAGTTGTCAAGATTTTTGTCCCTTATAGATATCTAATTGATCCAGCACTGCTTTGGCAAAAAATGATCATTTTCCCACCATACTGCAGTGTCACCTTTGTCATAAGTCAGTGACAGTGTATGTGCAGGTCTGTTTCTGGACTTTCTATTGTGTTCCATAGGAATTCATCTGTGCTTGAATAAGAGCTTCAGCTTTCCCCTTATTTTTCAAGATTGTCTTGACTCTTCTTGGCCCTTCACATTCTCATATAAATTCATTGAATAAATAAATCAATTGAGGAGAAATGAGATTTTTATGGTATAAAAAATAAATGTAGTATATCCTCCATTTATTTAGGTCTTTAATTTCTCTATGTACTATCTTGTAATTTTCAATGCAGAAAAATTGCACAACTTTCATTAAATTTATCCCTAGTTATATGATGTTTGTTGATGCTCTTTTAAGTGGTATCTTGTTAAAATTTTATTTCGTGATTGTTTCTTCCTAATATGTAGAAATATGATTGACTGTTGTATGTTTATTCTGTATTCAGTGGTCTTCCTAAATTTATTATTAATTCTAAGAGTTTGTAAAGCCATTTGTCTTTTCTACATGCACAATCGTGTCTCTGTGAAGAATGACAATTTTATTCTTTTCTTTCCAAGTCTTGTAACTTTTTTTTCTAATCTTCTTCTGTTGGCCATATTATACAGTATAGTACTGAATAGAATCGGTGATGGTGAGCATTCTTGTTTCATTCCTGATCACAGGGATAAAAGCTTTCACTATCTCACCATTAAGTATGATGCTTGTTATAGAATTTTCAGAAATATTCTATCATACTAAGGAAGTGTCGTTTTACTTCTAGTTTGCTAACTGCTGTTGTTTTTTAAACAAATAAATAGGTATTGTATTTGGTCAAATGCTTTTCATAAATCTGTTAACATAGTAATATGAGTTTTCACATCTATTCTGATAATGTGGTGAGTTACACTGAATGATTTTTCAAATGTTAAACTAACATTGTGTTACTGGAATAAACCCAACTTCTTTGCGATGTATTACAACTTTTTATAAATTGTAGAATGCAATTTTCTTTAGGATTTTTTTGCATCATAAAAGAGACTGGCTGTCAATTTTTGTTTTGTTTTGTTTTGTTTTGCTTTGTCTTACTTTGCCTGGTTTTGCTATCAAGGATATGCTGGCTTCATAGAACATGTTGGAAAGTATTTCCATTTTGTTTGCTAGAGGGGTTTGTGTAAGATTGGTATTATTTCTTCCTTAATATTTAGAATTATTCACCAGTGACTGTCTACTCCTGAAGATTTTTTTGTAGGAAAAATTTATTATTTAAATTTTTAAGCAGGGGAGCAGGGGTGGTGGTGGGAGGGAGGTGGCTATGACTTTGTAAAGGTATCATGAGGGCTTTCTGCAATCAGACTGTTCTGTCTCTGGATTGTGGTGGTGGTCCACAAGTGGTGAAATGCAATGGAACTTAACACACACACACACACACACACACACACACACACACGACGACACGTAAAATTTATGAAATCTGAATAAGGTCAGTGAATTGTATCAGTGTCAATTTCCCAGCTGTGGTTTTTTAAAAACACTAGTTAAGCTGTTTTAATGAAAGTGTTGACAGCTTGGACAAGAATGAAGGCAGTAGGGTGAGAAAGGAAGCAATGTATGTAACACACATACAATAAAGGATAATAACCTGTAAAAAACTGTTCAATAAAAAGCACAGCGAAGCCACTTGACTAGAGGCTCATCATCAGCTTTATTAATCTCAAAGAACCAGTTTTTTGTTTCATTAATCTTTATTTATTGTTTTTGTTTACTATTGTATCGATTTCCACTCCGATTTTTACTATTTCCTTTATTCTGCTTACTTTAGCGTTCATTAGTTACTCTTATCTTAGTTTCTTATGGTTTGGTCTTTGATTTGCAGTATTTTTTATTTTCTAATATAGCTGTGTAATGTTATAAATTTCTTTGTAAATATAACTTCTGCTGAATGCCACAAATTTTGATTGGTTGTGTTTTCATTTTCATTCAGTTCAAAATGCTAATTTCCTTTTTGAATGTTTTTCTCAGATCTATAGGTTATTTAGAAGTCTGTTTAGTTTCCAAATGTTTGAGGATTTTCTAGGAATTTTTGTTATCTACTTCTGATTTGATGCCATTATAGAGAGTGATACTTTCCATGACTTCATCCTTTTTTGATATATTGAGAATACAATAGCTTTATAGCCCCAAATATGGTCTGTCTTGGTAAATGTTCTGTGTGCAATTAAAAAAATAACATGCATTCTGTTGTTGAAGGGTGGAGGGTTCAGTTACGTCCGCTGCATTGACAGGGCTGTTCCAGTCTTCTCTGTCCATCCGATCCTCCGTATCCTTGGTCTCTCAATCATGCAGGCTGGGTGGTGAAATCGACTGTAATTGTGGAATTCTCAGTTTCTCCTTGCAGTTCTTTCAACTTTTGCTCCATGTATTTTGAAGTTCTGTTTTAGATATATAAATATTAGAATTGTATGTCCTCCTGATGAATTGATCTTTTTATCATTGTAGAGAACCCTCTTTGTCTTTGTCTTTAGTTATATATGTGTATATATATAAAATATGTTTTATTTATATACATTTTAAATATATATTATAAAACAAAAACTTTTAATCTGAAATCAACTTCACCTAACACTAACCTACCCATTCAATCTTCTTTTGACTGCTGTTAGCACGGTGTATCTTTTTCCATTCTTTTACTTTTAACTTATTTGCCTCTTCATATTTCTGTTAAATTTCTTGTAGGCAGTGCATACTTGATTCTTGATTTTGTTATCCCATCTGACATTTTGTGCCTTAAATTCAGGTCTTGGAGCCATCAGATGTGACAACTGACATGCCTTGGTTCCACTCTGTCACCCGCTCTTTGCTTCCTATTTGTCCATCTACTGTTTGTTCCCTTTCCCTCTTTTTCTGCCTTCTTTTTGATTAATCGAGTGAATTTTACTATTTAATTTTATTTTTTTCATTGGTTTCCTTGGTTGTTATTTTACTGGTCGCTTTAGAGTTGACAACATAGGACTTTTTGCTTATAATCTACCTTCAAATTACATCATAAAGCACTTTACATGTAATTTAGGAACCTTGCAGCAGATTGTTTTCATCTCTCTCCCTCTAGCTTCTGTGCTGTTGCTGTCATCGATTTTCCTTCTACATATGTTATAAACCACACAATATATTGTTATTATTTTTCTTTTAAGCAAGCAGTGATCTTTTACAGAAATTTAAATAATAAGAAGAAGTCTTTATGTTTACCCACATGGTTACTTTACTAGTGCTCTTTATTTCTTTGTGCACACCCAGATATCCATTGTGGATAATTTTCCTTCTGCCTGAAAGATTTCCTTTAACATTTACTGTATTTTAAAGAATATTTTTATATTGTAACATAGTTGATTGTACATATCTGTGGGGTACACAGTTGAATATCAAAGCCTGTGTGCGACATGGATGCTCAAATCAGGATATTTAGTGTATTCAACAATATATAATGTGATTGTTTTTCATGGCCCTTTATCAATTCCTCCCTTATCCCCGCTCCGCTTTCCCACCTCTGTTAAGCTCAGTTCTGTTCTCTCCTTTTGAAAATTTAGCATATTATTGTGATTGTTGTGTCTTTCTTTCTTTTTAAATTTATTTGTTTATTTTTCAGCTCCCACTTATGAGTAAGGACATGCAGTATTTCTTTTTCTGTGCTTGGCTTATTGATCTTCTCTAAGTTCATCCTTGTTGCTGCAAATGGCAGTATTTCATTCTTTTTCATGTCAGACTAGTGTTTTATTGTGTATATACCACATTTTCCTTATCCAATCATCCAACAATGGACATTTAGGTTGGTTGCAACTCTTGGCTACTGTAAATAGAGCTGCAATAAACATGGGAGTGAACGTATCCCTTCGACATGATGGTTTCCATTCCTTTGGGTATATACCCAGCAGTGGGATTGCTGGATCAGGTGGCAGTTCTGTCTGTAGTTGTTTGAGGAAACTCCATACCATTTTCCACAATGGCTGCTCTAATTTACGGTCCCACCAACAGTGTAGGAGGGTTCCCCTTTCTCTGCATCCTCACCAGCATTTGTTATTCTCTGTCTTTTTGATAATAGCCAGTCTAACAGGGGTGAGATGATATCTCAGTGTGGTTTTGATTTGTATTTCCTTGATGCTGAGTGATGTTGAGCATTTTTTCATGTGTCTGTTGACCACTTGTACATCTTCCTTTGAGAAATGCCTGTTCAGCTCCTGTGCCCATTTTTTAATCAGGTTATTTCATTTTTTTACTGTTAAGTTGTTTGATTTACATGTATATTCTGGATATTAATCCTTTGTTGGATGCATAGTTTGCAAATATTTTCTCCCACTCTGTAGGTTATCTTTTCACTCTGTTAATTGTTTCTTTTGCTGTGCGTAAGCTTTGTAGTTTGATATAATCCCATTTGTTTATTTTTCCTTTTGTTGCCTGTGCTTTGGGGGTCATATTCATAAAGTCTTTGCCCCGTCTTACTTCCTGAAGTGTTTCCCCTATGTTTTCTGTAGTGCCAGTCTGATTGTGATGAATTATTTAAGCTTTTGTGTGTCTGAAAATGTCTTTATTTTTGCTGAGTAAAGAATTCATTGACAGATTCTTTTCTTTCAGTTCTTTAGAGATTTTGCTCCACTATCTTCGAATTTGCATTATTTCCATCAAGAAATCTGCTGTCATCTTTACCCCATTTTCTCTGTGCGTAATCTGTCTTTTTCATCTGAAATGTTTTATGAAACTTTTTAATGGTTTTAAGCAATTTTATTATGATATTACTAATTAATGAACAGTCATTTGTTTTTGTTGCTGTTGTCATTTGTGGATTGTTAGTATTTTGCCCAGAGTTTGCAATTTTTATCCATCGGAGGGTTATTCAAATACAAGGTATTCCACCATTACTTGAAACAGAACTTCCTGTCGCTCACTTCATAATATTTTCTACTTTCCATTCTTCTTTGTCCTGTGAGTAATTTAGAAATACATTACTTAATTTCCAAGCATTTGGGTGTTTTCTAGTTATCATTTGTTACTGATGTATAACTTAATTTTACATTCAGATAATATGCTCCAAATGATTTCACTGTTTGCTTTATGAACCAGAGCATGTTTGACTTAGGTAAGCATTCAATGTGAAGTTGAAAATGATGGAGAGTCTGTCATATGGGAGTGAAGTTTTCTATATATATCAGGTCAAATTTATTAATCATGTTATTCAAGTCTTTTATATCCTTATTGTATTTTTTGTCACCTTGCCCTGCCAGTTAATTAGAGATATATGTGAAAATGTCCCAGTAAGATTATGTATTTGTTTATTTCTCATTTATTTCTGTTAAGTTTAGCTTTATATATTTTGTAATTATGTAATTAAGTGCACACAAATTTATAATTTTTTGTATATTTCTTGAAGCTTGGCCCTTCTATTCTTATGAAAGTCTCTCCTTATCTGTGTAATGTTTCTTACCTTAAAATCTACCTTGTCAAGTTGACTAGTAGTTGATAGATTAGTATAGCTATACGAGCTTTATTCTGCTTTGTGTTTTCAAGGTGCATTTTACCCTATCCTTTAATTTCCAACTTTTTAATGTTGTCTTTATTACATTAAAATATCTCTTCTTAGCCACATATAGTTGGGTTTTGTTTTTTTTTTAAATCCAGTCTAATATTCTTTGTATTTTATTCTTTTTTATCCTTTCAATTTTTTATTAGTTTATTTTTTTATTTTTTATTTTCCTTTAAATTTTTATTTTGTTGATATACAATGTGGTTGATTATTATGGCCCATCACCGAAACCTCCCTCCCTCCTCCCTCTCCCCCCTCCCACCCAACAATGTCCTTTCTGTATGCTTGTCGTATCAACTTCAAAGGATTGTAGCTGTTATATCTTCCCCCCCCACCCCAGTTATTTTGTGTGTGTGTGAGTGAATTTATTTATTTATTTTTAGCTCCCACCAATAAGTGAGAACATGTGACATTTCTCTTTCTGTGCCTGACTTGTTTCACTTAATATAATTCTCCCTAGGTCCATCCTAAAAACATCTTTTAGATAATTAAAAATATTTTATTATTCA
>NW_007739254.1:24619-30579 GCF_000696425.1 Galeopterus variegatus | reverse complement strand
TTATAGCTGAGTAGTATTCCATTGTGTAGATATACCGCATTTTCCGTATCCACTCATCCGCTGATCGACATTTGGGTTGGTTCCAACTTTTGGCTATTGTAAAGAGCACTGCAATGAATATACCTTCGACTTGATGATTTCCATTCCTTTGGATATATTCCCAGCAGTGGGATAGATGGGTCATATGGTAGATCTATCTGCAACTGTTTGAGGAACCTCCATACCATTTTCCATAGAGGCTGCACCATTTTGCAGTCCCACCAACAATGTGTGAGAGTTCCTTTTTCTCTGCAACCTCGCCAGCATTTATCGTTCAGAGTCTTTTGGATTCTTTGTATTTTAAATGGAACATTTTGTCTTAATGTAATTACTAATTTGCTTGGGTAACTGCCATCCTACCTGTTTTGTAGACCTTTTATCTCTCCTTTTCTAAAAACATCTTTTATTTTTTTAAAAATTTTAAAAAATTTTTCTTTTATTTTGTCAATATACAATGTGGTTCATTATTGTGGCCCATTACTGACACCTCCCTCCCTCCTCCCTCTCCCCCCTCCCTCCCAACAATGTCCTTTCTGTTTGCTTGTCGTACCAACTTCAAGGAATTGCAATTGTTGTGTCTTCTTCCCCCCCCCGTTGTTTGTTTATTTATTTATTTATTTTTAGCTCCCACAAATAAGTGAGAACATGTGACATTTCTCTTTCTGTGCCTGACTTGTTTCACTTAATATAATTCTCCCTAGGTCCATCCTAAAAACATCTTTTAGATAATTAAAAATATTTTATTATTCTACAGGTTTCATCTATTTGCTTTTTGTTGTGTATTTCTTTACTATTCTTTAAATGGTTACCCTGGAGACTACTGCCTGCACTTTTTACTTTTTAAGTTTAAATGCAAATTAATTCTTTTACCAGTTCTCATTATAGGACCTTTAACACTATTTACTCCTTTTATGCTTTTTGTGATATGGTTGTCATGAACTTTAATTGTACATATATTTTAAACCACATGAGTTACTGTCATTATTAGTGTATTAATTTTCTGTTTGTGTGCATATCTTCTTTCCTCTTCATTCTTTTCTGTATTTCAGTCTAGGATCATTTTCTTTCTGCCTGAAAATCTCAATTTACTGTTTCTTTTGTGGAGACCCCTGGTCATAAATTCTCAGTGTTTGTTCAAAAGTGTCTTTATGTTTCTTTAATTTTTAAAGAATATCCTTTGGAGTATAAAATTCTAGTTTGGCAATTACTTCTTTTCAATGCCTGGAGATATCTTTCCATTGTTTTGGGGCTTCTGAAGTTTGTGTTGAGAAGTCAGGTGTTAGTCTTTAAAAAAAGAACTGTTTCTTTTTTTGGATTGCTTTTAAGATTTCCTTTTTGTCTTTAAGTTTCTTCATTTTTACTATGCTGTACCTAAGCATATGGTATTTTCCCTCTTGGCTTATTTATACTGCTTGAGGGTCAGAGTGAGCCCTCGGTTTGTAGCATGTCTTTTGTCAGTTTCGGAAAACTCAGACATCGTTCCTTTAAATATTGCTTCTGTTCCAATCTTTCATTTTCTCCTTCTAAAATTCCAGGTACACATATTTGAGACCTTGTCATTATGATTCTTGTGTTCTTAACACTTTAAAAAATATTTCCATCCATTTTTTAATCCTTGTGTCAGTATATTTTCTATTGACCTATCTTCAAATGTATGAATCCTGTCCTCGGCTGTGTTCAGTCTGCTGCCAAACCCATTTACTGAGTTCTTAATTTCAGTTATGTTTTTAATTTCTAGAATTTCCACTTGACACTTTAATATATTAGAGTTTTCTATTGAAATTCTCTAGCTTTATCATATACTTTCACAAACCTACTAGTCAGATATGTGAATGTTTGTGTCTAATAACTGAAATATTTTGATCACCTTTGTGACTATTTTTATTGCCTGTTTTTCTCTTGACCCTGTTTTATGTGTACTTGATATCTTTAATTAAGTGTCATACATTATATATGTATATAAAATGAAGAATCTGAGGATGATTTAACTTCCTTCAGAGAAGATAAACCCTATCCTCTGCCAGAGAGTTCAGATATGGGCAGTTTACCTTCCTCCCTGGTTCAAAGCTATATTGCGGTCCTTGTAAGATTGAATCTATCTCTAATTCAAACCTACATTTAGTATACACTCTAGGCTCTCAACTGAGAGGTTAGGTGTTTAATAGAACTTGGAGGGTACTGAATGCCAATTTTTGTCTCCCCAGCTATTCAAGACCGCTATCAGCTCTGTTATATTTGCTAGCTGTTTTTTCAGAAGTTTCTGAGTGTTTTGCATTGCACAAATTAAGAATAAACAAATGTATCAATGCAAAAACTAGTGTGTACTGTTAAGCTCACTTTTCTGAACTTCACTTCCATTGAGTGCTTGGCCCTTCAAGTCCTTGCTGTCTCAACAGCCCTAAACTCCTGTTTTGCTTTTCCATCCCTGTGAGATTATTGAAAGCTCACCTGACTGATCTGATTCCTGGCATCCTTCTTTCGCCCAGTCCAATCTCACCCTCTCTTATCAGGAACCAGCAAATGTCCTGAGAGGAACAGTGGAATGAAGGTAGTTGAATTCTCCTCAGTGAGCTTCCCTTTCCTCCAGGACTTTGGCCTCTCATGTCCTGGCACCTGTCTCAGCATCTCTCCAATGCCCCCAAACAAGTTTATTTTGTATTTACTCCAGCTTTTTTACTTGTTTTCAGCTGAAGCATTAGTCTACTCCAAGTTATTCCATCATAGCTCAAAGAAAAATACTCTATAGGATTTTAATAAAAACAAGTTTGAATTATGAGCACTCAGATGTGAAAGATTATGTATTATTTTTTATTTGACTGTAGTTGTTCACACTAATACTAGTGTTCATGAGTGTTTTTGTGATATTTTCTGTTGTGCTTACATTAATAAAATAACTAATGGTAGTGTTACTAATAACAACAGTAGATTCTATGAAAGGATAAAGTTTTGAGATATTGAACCTCCCAATATTTCCACCTTTCACTTTTATCCGTTTGTACAGATAGTTTTCTCTATGTCCAGTGTCCCATGTGAGAATATGATGGAACAGAGAACCAGAGACGCCTGTAAGTCTCTGGCTTTGGTGTCTCAAATGCCCAGTCCTTTAGGAGAACTTAGAGAATCTGAGGCCTCAATANCAAGTTATAAATTAGAAGATGCATAATGAATTGAGCCTTACAAAGTTTGTTCCCATTCAACATCCCTTTCCACTTAACACCAGAGTCCACTGAGTCAACAGACCAACATGTTCTTAGTCATTATAATAGATATTTTTGTTTGTTCCTCTAGATCCATGTATTAGTCTGTTTCTGTTTCTTACAACAAAATACACAGAACTGGGTATTTTATAAAGAAAATGAAACGTATTGCTTACAGTTTCTGAGACCGGGAAGTCCAAAGTCCAGGGAACACATCTGGTGAGAGCCCTTGTGGTGGTGACAATGACGCCAGAGTATCACATTGCAAAATGGTTGAGCAGAGAGACACTCTCCTCTCTCTTCTTTTAAAGCCCCCAGAACCACGCCCTGGCCACCATTTTTAATCCATTCACTACCGCATGGTCTTACAATACAATCACCTCTTTAAGGCTCCACCTTTCAATTACCGTAGTAGGATTTCCCACCCTCTTAACAGTCACAGTGAGGACCAAGTTTCTAAAATATAAATCTTGGGGGACACAATCCAAGCTTCAGTGAGTTTTGGGGGGACATAATTCAATCCACTACAATCCAGTTTCCATCTTACTTTGTGTCCTGGGGGTTGAACTTTATAAATGTAATGAAAGGGCTCCCTCGCTCTCTGGATTTCCTTTGGGTTTGGCCAATGGGAGTCACTGGCAGGAGATCAGAAGACAGGAGGAGAGTGAAATCAGGGTCATTGCTCTCCCAGCTCCCTCTCAGCTGGGTTACTGCAAATGGGCTGTGTCACTCCACCTAAGTCACAGCTCCTTTGAGGCCTTCCTTCCCTCTGTCTACAGCTGTCTGTGTCGCAGGTGGGGGTTGGGGTAGGGTAGCTGGTAATAGCTTCCTGCTGGTGCTAACCCAGATATCCTTCATCAACCTTTCTTGGTTTCCCCTAACTCTGCCCGACAACGTTTTTAAAAGCTTTCTTTATTGAGGTCTCCACAATTACGCAGTCTGAGTGAGTATGCTGCCTGTTTGTTGCAGGGACCAAGGCTGGCACAGTTTGCCCCTCCCCATTTGTCCGACGTAGGAGTATAAGACAGTGCAACACAACATATGCAATGTAGGTCCACTGCAGTGAAATGGCACATCTTTCAAAAGATGATGGGATTTCATGAAGCAGATAGGATGGTGGAGAATTGTTCACATCACATGTAAAACTGTTTTATCTAATGGGGTTTGGCAGAGCTCCTCCAGTTAAAAATTGGAGAGAAATCCAATGCTTAGGCACTGCAAAAGAGAGTGATTTTAATGTCAAAGGATTAAAAGAGGCGTTAGGCAAATATATGAATCTTTTGTGTCTTTTTTTTCAAGTAAAAACACTTTCCTTATGCTTCTGACATAAGACTGTGTGAATTGAAGGATGTCCTGAGGAGCTCCTCATCTCTTTTGTCAGGAATGTTGCACCCAAAGAGTATTCGTTTAAGGCTCCACCTTTCAATTACCGTAGTAGGATTTCCCACCCTCTTAACAGTCACAGTGAGGACCAAGTTTCTAAAATATAAATCTTGGGGGACACAATCCAAGCTTCAGTGAGTTTTGGGGGGACATAATTCAATCCACTACAATCCAGTTTCCATCTTACTTTGTGTCCTGGGGGTTGAACTTTATAAATGTAATGAAAGGGCTCCCTCGCTCTCTGGATTTCCTTTGGGTTTGGCCAATGGGAGTCACTGGCAGGAGATCAGAAGACAGGAGGAGAGTGAAATCAGGGTCATTGCTCTCCCAGCTCCCTCTCAGCTGGGTTACTGCAAATGGGCTGTGTCACTCCACCTAAGTCACAGCTCCTTTGAGGCCTTCCTTCCCTCTGTCTACAGCTGTCTGTGTCGCAGGTGGGGGTTGGGGTAGGGTAGCTGGTAATAGCTTCCTGCTGGTGCTAACCCAGATATCCTTCATCAACCTTTGTTGGTTTCCCCTAACTCTGCCCAACAACGTTTTTAAAAGCTTTCTTTATTAAGCTCTCCACAATTACGCAGTCTGAGTGAGTATGCTGCCTGTTTGTTGCAGGGACCAAGGCTGGNCATTCTTACCTCAGAGTCTAATTCTGGGGGAACCCAAACTACAACTTGGGGCTTAAACTAATGGGATGTTCCAGGGCCTGGCTCCCAAAGAGCAACCAGAGGAGACGAGACTCCAGAGCTGAAAGGCTGAGGACGCATGAGGGCTTTGGGCAAGGGCCATGCTCAGCCTCACAGAGATCCCCAGGACTGTTTATTGAATGGATGTTAAATGAAAAACAATTTCTTCCACTACTGAGTGGTCTGTTTCCTGGCTGGGCAGGTACATNCTTCTTTGTCCTGTATTAACCATCAGAATGTTCAAGAACAAGGAAGTTATCCTGAATGTATAGAACCAAATAGATTTTAATCACCATTCTAGGTGACATTCATTTCATTTTCGTACAAAGCGCCTTCTAGCAATAGAAATGCTCATTATGGCTAGCTAACTAAATAAGTGTACTTATGAAATATAGGCGACATTTTTCTGTGTGTGCATCTGTATATACAAATATGCTCTCCCCTCAGAAGTTCAATTTACTCTTTATTATTTTTCTTCTTTTTTAAAAGTAGAAGGGAAACTTTCTTCTTTCTGCGTTCTTTCAGAAGGGAAACTATAGAAGATCACATTTAACCCAATATTATTCAAATAGCTACATTTATGGGGTAGTGGAGAAAAGGCAAGTTATAAATTAGAAGATGCATAATGAATTGAGCCTTACAAAGTTTGTTCCCATTCAAC
>NW_007739254.1:21033-23971 GCF_000696425.1 Galeopterus variegatus | reverse complement strand
CAGCTCCTTTGAGGCCTTCCTTCCCTCTGTCTACAGCTGTCTGTGTCGCAGGTGGGGGTTGGGGTAGGGTAGCTGGTAATAGCTTCCTGCTGGTGCTAACCCAGATATCCTTCATCAACCTTTGTTGGTTTCCCCTAACTCTGCCCGACAACGTTTTTAAAAGCTTTCTTTATTGATCTCTCCACAATTACGCAGTCTGAGTGAGTATGCTGCCTGTTTGTTGCAGGGACCAAGGCTGGCACAGTTTGCCCCTCCCCATTTGTCCGACGTAGGAGTATAAGACAGTGCAACACAACATATGCAATGTAGGTCCACTGCAGTGAAATGGCACATCTTTCAAAAGATGATGGGATTTCATGAAGCAGATAGGATGGTGGAGAATTGTTCACATCACATGTAAAACTGTTTTATCTAATGGGGTTTGGCAGAGCTCCTCCAGTTAAAAATTGGAGAGAAAGCAATGCTCAGGCACTGCAAAAGAGAGTGATTTTAATGTCAAAGGATTAAAAGAGGCGTTAGGCAAATATATGAATCTTTTGTGTCTTTTTTTTCAAGTAAAAACACTTTCCTTATGCTTCTGACATAAGACTGTGTGAATTGAAGGATGTCCTGAGGAGCTCCTCATCTCTTTTGTCAGGAATGTTGCACCCAAAGAGTATTCAGTTTGTTCCTTTTCTATTTTAAGAATTAGCACATCATTAGAATTATAACCTACATTTTATTTCATTTATTTATTTATTTTCTTTTGTGACCGGTAAGGGGATCGCAACCCTTGGCTTGGTGTCGCCTGCACCGAGCTCAGCCAGTGAGCGCACCAGCCATCCCTATATAGGATCTGAGCCTGCGGCCTCGGCGCTCCCAGCACCGCTGCACTCCCAGCACTGCACTCTCCCGAGTGAGCCACAGGGTCGGCCCATAATCTACATTTTAATTGTAAGAGAAACTTACTTTCATAATTTTCACTCTGTGTTTAAAGATAAAGTCACAAACTTATTCCTCAGTTGAGTGTCAAATTTTGGTCCTCACTTTGAATAGATTTAAGTGGGCTTTTTCCAGGCCCAACAATCTTTGGATAACAGGACCTTCTGAAGATCTTTGGAGGAGCTGCAGGCCACCGTGGAGAGGTTTCTGAGGACCTCCCTTCTGAGTTGGGGTTGGCCTCCAGAATCAATCACACGGCCTGGAGTTCAGGTTCCCACTCCATCCCCTGCTACTCCTTGGGTCTGAATCCCATCACTGAGTGATGTCCTTGAAACATTTAGTACAGGTTTCTGGCAAGTGGTAAATGCTCAGTTAACATTACTCCTATGAGAATTACTAGCATTATTGTGCATGAGTAGTTCTACTTCCTACGTGGCTGAGTTAAACATAGTACCAGTTTTAGAAAGTTTCAAACAGTAGGGCCGACCCCATGGCGCACTCGGAAGAGTGCGGTGCTGGGAATGCAGCCACGCTCCCGCCGCAGGTTCGGATCCTATATAGGAATGGCCAGTGCGCTCACTGGCTGAGTGCAGTGCGGGCAACACCACACCAAGGGTTGCGATCCCCTTACCGGTCACGAAAAAGACAAAAAAAAAAAAAAAAGAAAGTTTCAAACAGTAAATATTACTTATGTTTTTACCAGTTTCAGAATGATTAGATTTAAAGAGCAAAACACTAATGGAACTAAAACAGGATCTCTACCTTTCAAAGACAGTAATACATAATTCATATAGAAATACCAGAAAAAGAGAGTAGCAAGAAATATTAATAAGGAGAAGTTTGAAAAGTAACAGAAGATGAGGCAAGTAAATTAAGACAATAAAAGTAAATGGGGAAAAAATTCCACTTCTGCAGGGCAAATACTAGGTAAAACATAAATTCTAAGCCTCTAGGCTGCTCTAATGTATATATATATAAAATTTAGGATTTATATATATCCTCTAATATATAAATCAAACTGACAAAGAAATATTAAAATTAAAAGAAAAAAGACTCAGAAAAATGCTAAACATAAAGTAGGCAGAGGTTATGATATTTCTATTCACAGAAGATCAAAATTGAATGTAAAATGCATTATAATTACAATGAGAAATGGAATCATTTTATAACTTAGTTAAAGATATAATCAATAACAAAATTAAAGTTGGCAAGAATATTGATGTGACCAAAACCATAGCGTCAAAATACAGAAAGCAAAAATTTTAAGACAAAGATAATTAACAAACTCCAAATGTAGGGATACAATAACATACATGTATCAGTTTGCAAATAATAACCAACTCTGCTTTTTTCCTTTTTACAACAGAGTTTCCCAACCAATAAGCACTCCTGTGCCACAGCATCACCTGGGCTCTCGAGTCATCTGGAGCTTAGGAAACCTGCTGAAAACCCTAAAGGTGAGCAGCTTTTTCTGGGACTCCTCTGTGAACACCATAAGCTGAGTAGAGACTGACCGTATGGCCCACAGTCCCTGATGCGAGAGCGAATACAAGGAGCTATGCCTGGCTCTCTCTACTGCATGGCAATGCACTGAGCGTGGGCAAGGAGGTGTCTACCACCTGGGCACCTGATTCAGCAGCCACCCACAGAGCGATCTTCAGCCTCCCAACATGGAGCAGGTAAACTCATGTAGGAGTGCCCAAAGAGCAAATCATACAGCAAGGGCGTGGCTGGGAGTTAGAGAGGATAAGCAGGAACACGTCCAGGCCTCAGCCCTAAGTCACCGTCACGTATTTTGGAAACTTCTGACCTTTTGTTGCTGATGTGCCCTGTATGCTAGCAGTTCTCCTAACAGCAGAGCAATTCTCCTAACAATGTGTGCATAAGCCACAAGTGAGAGCTTCGTCACTATTTTAAAATGTTGATATAGAGCTTAACTCAATACAAAATTCATTCACATTTCTCCATTTATTTCAACACTGCATTTTCCAAAAAAAGTAAAGGAACGCTATTAGAT
>NW_007739254.1:14773-19844 GCF_000696425.1 Galeopterus variegatus | reverse complement strand
AACTCAATACAAAATTCATTCACATTTCTCCATTTATTTCAACACTGCATTTTCCAAAAAAAGTAAAGGAACGCTATTAGATCCCTTGGACATAATGTTAACGATTGTGAAATTTTGAATGATTATTTATAAAAGTTTACATTTTTCTTACCTATTTGTGTAAACAAAGTCTGTGCCAATGGTAACAATGAAGGATTTGAAGAAATTATTCTTAAAAAGTCTTGCCTAGGAATTGTACATGGCCTATCACAAGAGAATTAAAAATAATGTTCATAAAAAATGTAGTTATTTGAAAATATTAGTTCCTAAAATCATACTTCAGATACATAAGGCCAAACAATAAAAATAATGAGACAGACACGCACAAAATATTAGTTAACATTCTAAATTGAAATCCACGTACTTGTTTAAAGTTCAGTATGCCATTTAAAATTTATTTTGGTAATGCAGCTAAATCTACAAGCTATCAATTTAATAATTTCCTTTGCCTCCTGACATGCTTTAATAATGTGTATGAGGTCTTATCACTGTCCTGTTCCTGTGCTTTCATTATCTCATTTGTATGCAAATTCTCTCCTATGCAACTTATTCTTTGGTAAATGCTACCAGCAGATTGAGTGTCTCTGTGATTATGTTCCATCCCTGTCTGCCCTATTTGTTTCTTATTCTATCACTGCCGCAGTCCCTGCTTCATGCTCCAGTCATGAATTACAGAGGGGCTCAGGCGGAACTTTTTCTTATGGACACTGGAGCCACTCTGCACCCCTGCCCTGAACCCATTACTCACATACACGGTATCTTCCTAAACTGAATGTGTGGAGCTTGCCCCTTCTTTCCTTTTGTTTGTTTCCTTTTTTTATAAATCTTTTTTTTTTTTTTTTGTGACTGGTAAGGGGATCATAATCTTTGGCTTGGTGTCACCTGCACCGTGCTCAGCCAATGAGCGCACCGGTCATCCCTATATAGGATCCAAACCTGCAGCCTCGGCACTCCCAGCACCGCTGCACTCCCAGCACCGCACTCTCCAGAGTGAGCAATGGGTTTGGCCCTATAAATCCATTTTTTAAACTAGAAGTCTTTTGGTTCTAACAGAGATAACTTGTTGACCTAACCAAGTTANTTTTTTTTTTTTTTTTTTTTGTGACTGGTAAGGGGATCATAAACCTTGGCTTGGTGTCACCTGCACCGCACTCAGCCAGTGAGCGCACCGGTCATCCCTATATAGGATCCAAACCTGCAGCCTTGGCGCTCCCAGCACCGCTGCACTCCCAGCACTGCACTCTCCCGAGTGAGCAATGGGTTCGGCCCTATAAATCTATTTTTTAAACTAGAAGTCTTTTGGTTCTAACAGAGATAACTTGTTGACCTAACCAAGTTAGCCTCTTCCCAATCCTTCTCCTGGCCTGATTTATGGGATACTAAAAGATGAGGTAAAATTACTTTGTATACATGTGCATGTTTGGGGTTGTTTATAGTAAGGCTGAGAAATCTAATGAAAATTTCATGCCAGGAATAAACATTATGCAGATAGATTTACATATAAATATAAACACAATGTGTATTCCTGTCTTTATACATACATACAAATGTATGTGAATAAAATGTGAGAGAGAGAGAGAGAGAGAAAGCGAGAGAGCCCGTTCACTCTGGAACAGTAATGCTGGTATTTGGACCCAAGGCCTGTCATTAGTTATCTGCCTGACCTTGGGCAATTTCTTAAATTCTGCGCCTCATTTTCCTCATCGGTCAGATGAGGATAAGTGTATCACCTATCTCATAGGGTTGTCATGAGGATTAAATAAATCAGTACATATAAAGTGCTTCTCTGTGCTCAGTAAGCTTCAGTCAATGTTAGCTGTGTTATTATCACAAGGGACAAATGATACATATAGATACACACGTAGCAGACATTGGTTAGATTAGCTCCCCCATGCCCTCAACCTAAATTCATGGCCCCTGCTGATTACCAGCCTCCCTGCTCCATGTGAGATGGCGAAGATGGAGAGTCTGCCCTAGATGTACACTCGTGATCCTGCACAGCCCCGGGAGGTCACCGGCGGGGCCAACCTCACTCTGTTCCCATACTTCCCAGCTAACCTGGCTGTGGACAGAATAGGGTGCCTGGCTGGGAATTCTGATGAATGCCCCTCCCCCACCTCATGAAAGACTCACACAGCCAGCCCCTCAGGTCCCTGTCGTCCTCATGTCCAGAGAGGGAAGGCAGGGTGGGCTTGTCTCCAGGGTCCTGGCAGCCAGGCTGGGCCATGTTTCCTGTGATGGCATTGCCTGTCACAGGGCATGATACGGCAGCAAGATGCACCTCTCCCCTCCAGGTAGACTGACTCTGAGCAGTAAACAGGGAAACAGCTCAGGGGAACAGCACCACACACTCAGCCCTTCCTGGGTGCAGAGGTGAAGCCCCAACTTTCTCATGCTGGGGAAGCAGGGTGTGCTTGGAGTGGGTCATCCTCCTACCCCCTGCTAAGGCACAGGACACTGGCCCAGGTCTCTTCCCCACCCTCCATCATCATGTCTCTGTCAGCTCCAAACACACCCAGCAGCGCCATCTTTGGAAAGAGCTCTGTGATCATGACCTGCCCCTAGAGGGTGAGGGGTATTGTGCGTCCCATTTTACAGATAAGGAAACTCAAGCTCAAGGATATTATAATTTGCTCAAGGTCACACAGTGAATACATGACAGAATTTGGGCTTAAAATAGGATTAAATAAATCAGTACATATAAAGTGCTTCTCTGTGCTCAGTAAGCTTCAGTCAATGTTAGCTGTGTTATTATCACAAGGTACAAATGATACATATAGATACACATGTAGCAGACATTGGTTAGATTAGCTCCCCCATGCCCTCAACCTAAATTCATGGCCCCTGCTGATTACCAGCCTCCCTGCTCCATGTGAGATGGCGAAGATGGAGAGTCTGCCCTAGATGTACACTCGTGATCCTGCACAGCCCCGGGAGGTCACCGGCGGGGCCAACCTCACTCTGTACCCGTACTTCCCAGCTAACCTGGCTGTGGACAGAATAGGGTGCCTGGCTGGGAATTCTGATGAATGCCCCTCCCCCACCTCATGAAAGACTCACACAGCCAGCCCCTCAGGTCCCTGTCGTCCTCATGTCCAGAGAGGGAAGGCAGGGTGGGCTTGTCTCCAGGGTCCTGGCAGCCAGGCTGGGCCATGTTTCCTGTGATGGCATTGCCTGTCACAGGGCATGATACGGCAGCGAGATGCACTTCACCCCTCCAGGGAGACTGACTCTGAGCAGTAAACAGGGAAACAGCTCAGGGGAACAGCACCACACACTCAGCCCTTCCTGGGTGCAGAGGTGAAGCCCCAACTTTCTCATGCTGGGGAAGCAGGGTGTGCTTGGAGTGGGTCATCCTCCTACCCCCTGCTAAGGCACAGGACACTGGCCCAGGTCTCTTCCCCACCCTCCATCATCATGTCTCTGTCAGCTCCAAACACGCCCAGCAGCGCCATCTTTGGAAAGAGCTCTGTGATCATGACCTGCCCCTAGAGGGTGAGGGGTATTGTGCGTCCCATTTTACAGATAAGGAAACTCAAGCTCAAGGATATTATAATTTGCTCAAGGTCACACAGTGAATACATGACAGAATTTGGGCTTAAAATTGGTTTTCCTCAACTGCAATCTAAAAACCTTTTCATTCATTTATTCACTCAGCGAATTTTGTTGAGAGCTTACTATGTACAACAGGTCCTGCAGAGACAGGCATGGATTAGGCCGGCACCACCTCCACTTCTCAAAGCCTCCAGTCTCATGCAGAAGACGCATGAGTATATGATTGATTGTAATTAAGTGAACTGGGTGTTGTGGCAGAGGAAGTACATTTATTAAACATCATGCCAGATATTCTGCCAGAGGCTGGAAATTAATTTGAATGAATGAAGCTTGTGACCTGTGCAGCATCAGGGACCTGTGGCTGCTCACATTCTGTGTCTGCCTTCAATGTGTCTGGCCCGGAGGGGTGTGGGGGGGGTCTGTTTGTGGGTGGGGATGCTTCCCTGAGCCCTCCCTGCCAATGCAGGGACAGCAAAGACCTCACACAAAAGCACAGAGGCCCCCAACCACCCAGAATCTCCGGAGTCAGCTTGGTGGGAGCCTCAGGCCTCGGCCATGCTCCCCTCCCCCACCTTGTGCAGCCAGCCCAGCGATGACCACCAAGCCTCAGCAAGAAGGGCCCCGGGTTCCCAAACTGGAGTGGTGGGGGGCAAGGGCTTTAGCCACAGCCCCCTGACATCTGCACCCAGCCCGGCAATGACCAAGCCACCTCTGGAAGCCACCCCCAGCCCTGGTCTCCCCCATGGGAATGAGGAGGGTGCCACAGGCCTCAATCCCACCCCTCCTCCTTCCTCCTTCTTCCATCCCATTTCCTTCCCCCTTTCCCCTCCCCCACCCTCCCAACTGTTGTTCCACAACAACATCCTAGGATGTAAAAAAATAATATGTTTAAAATAAAATAAAACAAAATAAAATTATGTTATATTGTAATAAAAGCTGTTTACTAAAATAAACTAAATACATGGGAGAAAAAAAAAGCACAGAGGCAAGATGCAGCCCCGGGTGTCTGGCGCCCACGTGGTGGGGTGCTGCAGGGTGGGTGGTGGGGGTGGGCAGTGGGAGTGGGAGAGGCAGCCGGAGAGGTTTGCAGAGGACAACACCTAAACAGCTGGTGCAAACCGCACTCTCTGAACTTCTGGTACAATTGCACACTAAATAATTAGCTTTTTTTTTTTTTTATGAAGACATTCTGCCTTATTGGGAGTAGCTCTCCTTGGTATGAAATGTATGAATTTTACAAGGAGTTTACAGAATAGGAAGGTAAGCAAACAAAATAGCCATAATGACACTTCCTGCCACTTAGTGAACACTCATCACATCCTGTGCATAGAATAGGTCGTTTAATTTCTACAGTTCCTCTGCGAGGTGGGTACTGTGTAGATGAGGAAGCTGACGTTATCTCCAAGGTACCCCTGCTAGGAATAGCAGATTCAAACCCAGGTCTTTCTGACCACAGAGACCACCCTCTTACCCGCCA
>NW_007739254.1:10623-13687 GCF_000696425.1 Galeopterus variegatus | reverse complement strand
AGATGGTCAGTGGGAGCAAAGGCACCCTGAAAGAGGAGCTAGCACGAGGAGGGCACAGTGGACCAAAGCAGCCCGGAGAGCCAGTGGTGGCATTGGTGGGTGGTAAGGAAGGGGGTGGGCTGCACACCTGGCGGGGACAGTGTTGGAGAGTGGGCCAAGGCCATTCGACACACAGATCATCTGCCCACTGACGGATGTTCGGAGTTTTCCTGTGGGTGACAGGATGCCACTGAGGAGTTTAAGGACTGGTAGTGAGTGAGGGGAGTGTCCTGTGGTTATTTTTACAATCTTTATCAAAGAAAATTGGAAGGCGCTTGGAAAATACTCTTGAGCCTGACATGTGGGAAACAAGTTAGGAAGTCAAGCGGCTCCATATTCCTGATTTTGTGCTTTCTTCAATGAGTCTTTACAGCATATTCTCAGGAGGTGTATGATTATTCAGAAATGATATTCGGTACAACTGTATTCACGCACGATGTGCACTGAAATGTACACAAAAAGTAAACACTTAAAAACACAACATCAAAATACATGTGAGTCTTGGAAGTAGGCAGAGGTGGTGGTCACACAACATTGTGAATGCAGTCAGTGCCACTGGATTACACACTTTAGAGTGGCTAATTTCTTACCTCAATAAAAACAAACAAATCAGTGTGAGTAGATGGATATTCAAGTCTTCTCTTCCCACATCTCAGTGCATTGCCTTGCATACACTTGGTGCATATGCCACTGGAGTGAGAGCCTGGCTGTGGGAATGGGGAAGAGAGAAAGGATTTGAGGAGTGATTTAGGAGGTAGAGTTTACAGGGCTCAGTGACTGAAGGTTGAAGAGTATTCAGGAAAGGGAAGAGTGCAGAAGACCCACCATTTTTGGTTTGAATGTAAGAGAAAGAAAGGTTTTCCTGGGCTGGCCTGGTGTTGCACTCGGTAGAGTGTGGTGCTTGGGAGCACGGTGGCGCTCCCGCTGAGGGTTCAGATCCCATATAGAGACCGGTCCGCTCACTGGTTGAGCGCGGTGCAGGCGCGACACAGAGGGTTGTGATCCCGTTGCCGGTCACGAAAAAAGACAAAAAGGAAAAAAAAAAAAAAGAAAGGTTTTCCCCTTGCCAGGGACTGATGTGGCCAATACTGGGACAAATTCCCAGTTGTTGGGATAGGATTGGGTGGGGAAGTTTCTAGGTATGTGTAGAAGTGAATCCNGGCCCAAAGCAGCCCGGAGAGCCAGTGGTGGCATTGGTGGGTGGTAAGGAAGGGGGTGGGCAGCGCACCTGGCGGGGACAGCGTTGGAGAGTGGGCCAAGGCCGTTCGACACACAGATCATCTGCCCACTGACGGATGTTCGGAGTTTTCCTGTGGGTGACAGGATGCCACTGAGGAGTTTAAGGACTGGTAGTGAGTGAGGGGAGTGTCCTGTGGTTATTTTTACAATCTTTATCAAAGAAAATTGGAAGGCGCTTGGAAAATACTCTTGAGCCTGACATGTGGGAAACAAGTTAGGAAGTCAAGCGGCTCCCTATTCCTGATTTTGTGCTTTCTTCAATGAGTCTTTACAGCATATTCTCAGCAGGTGTATGATTATTCAGAAATGATATACGGTACAACTGTATTCACGCACGATGTGCACTGAAATGTACACAAAAAGTAAACACTTAAAAATGCAACATCAAAATACATGTGAGTCTTGGAAGTAGGCAGAGGTGGTGGTCACACAACATTGTGAATGCAGTCAGTGCCACTGGATTACACACTTTAGAGTGGCTAATTTCATCCTTACCTCAATAAAAACAAACAAATCAGTGTGAGTAGATGGATATTCAAGTCTTCTCTTCCCACATCTCAGTGCGTTGCCTTGCATACGCTCGGTGCATATGCCACTGGAGTGAGAGCCTGGCTGTGGGAATGGGGAAGAGAGAAAGGATTTGAGGAGTGGTTTAGGAGGTAGAGTTTACAGGGCTCAGTGACTGATGGTTGAAGAGTATTCGGGAAAGGGAAGAGTGCAGAAGACCCACCATTTCTGGTTTGAATGTAAGAGAAAGAAAGGTTTTCCTGGGCCAGCCCGGTGGTGCACTCGGTAGAGTGCGGCGCTTGGGAGTGCGGCGGCGCTCCCGCTGAGGGTTCGGATCCCATGTAGAGACCAGTCCGCTCACTGGTTGAGCACGGTGCAGGCGCAACACTGAGGGTTGTGATCCCGTTGCCAGTCAGGAAAAAAGACAAAAAGGAAAAAAAAAAAAAAGAAAGGTTTTCCCCATGCCAGGGACTGATGTGGCCAATACTGGGACAACTTCCCAGTTGTTGGGATAGGATTGGGTGGGGAAGTTTCTAGGTATGTGTAGAAGTGAATCCAGCCTGAGAATAAGGTCAGCCCTGTTTAGACAAGGATAACCGAAGGTCAAACCTGAAGAAGCTGGACTCGCAGAGGGGTCAGAAGGAGGTAAACTCAGCAAGGGAGAGGGAAACCAAGGAGCAGGTCGGGAACAAGGCAGGAAGGACTTCACAGGCCACGTGGTTAAGTGATGAGGTGAGGGGCGTAGACAGACCAGAGTTTTATTTTGGCCAGTTGAACCAGAGGTACCTGGGGGATGATCCAGGAGAACAGCAGAGACTTGTGCCTAAATGGAGGTGGGCTTGGCAAGTAGCACCTAGAGAGCAGAAGCAGCCCCCCGTGGAGAATACGAGCCAGTAGGCTGAGAATGGAGCCTGGGGAGGGGTAGCAATTGAGACACTGACCGAGGAATGGAAGCCTGACAGTGACCTGACAAAAACCAGAATGTGGAGTTTTGGGGGCCGAGTGGGACACTGCAGAAGGAAAGAAATGGTCACTGGTGAAAAACACTACAGGGGGGGCAGATAAGACTGAAGGGACTGAAGTTTCCATCAACTAAAGCTCCTGTGTCATTAGCAAAAATGATTCCAGAGACAAATGGGTGAAAGAGAAGGCGTGGGGACAGCAGCCCGCGTGCACTGACCAGTGAATGGGAAAGAGGTCAAACCTCCTCAAGCACCGCAGCCTTGGGTCACCTGGTTCCTTGACTGGTGCTCTTTTTCCTTTCCCAGTGTGCCTCTGT
>NW_007739254.1:4906-8870 GCF_000696425.1 Galeopterus variegatus | reverse complement strand
TTGTTAGGGGCTACCAGCTCTATTTTTGTATTCCTTGGACAACACATTGTGTGAGTATAGTGTGTGTATGTGTGTGTGTGCGTGTGTATATGGCACACTGTGTGTGTGTTTATACATTATACATATAAACACACATATCATAAAATACAAAATAGCATAGTGACCCTATTTTTTAAAACAAAGAGAACTAAGATTATGACAAAGGATTTCTTTCTAATATGTGATTTTCTTGCTATTCAAGTCTCACAGACGTAGAAGTAAAATCACGTTTTGATATGCATNTTGAGAGGTAAGCCGGAGAGCGTTCAGGTCCTCTGGGCTGCCTTGGGTGAAAGAGAGGTCACCTTAACTGTGTGCCCCGCAGGGTGGGACTCCGAGTAGCCGGGCCCATGTCCTCAGAGCTGGGCAGCAGGCAGCTTTCCCGATCTGCCCCAAAGAGATCATCCAGCCCCAGGTGAGTGGCTGGACAGACTGAGAAGGAAGAGATGGAAGGTAACCAAAGCCGGCCACAGGACCCACGTGTGTGTAGCTCATAAGAGAGACACAGTCTAAGTGTGAACATGCTCACACGCACATTCATGGTGCTGGCCGGGCCCGTGGGCCTTGTGAAAAGTGTGTCTGAATCTCATGTAGGCCATTAGCCTGGTCACAGGAAAGAGAGAGTAGTGGTTCAGCCTGAGGCCACCAACACTCCTGCAGAAATAACTTAGAATGCATGATTGTTAGGGGCTACCAGCTCTATTTTTGTATTCCTTGGACAACACATTNGGAGGTTGGGAAAGGTGGACGGTGGGAGATGACTGCGTGAAGTGGGTTTAGGAGGAGATGCGTAAGAGATAAGAGCAGACACTGCAGTTCTCACACTGCAGGGGGGTGGTGAGCAGGGGGCAGGAGAAGGGGCACAGGATGCCCCTCCCTGCGAGGCCTACTTATGAGAGGAGCAAGTGCTGGAGCTCAGTGGGCTCGACCACAAGTGCTCAGACACGTCTTGTAGTCCCTGTGCACAGCAACCGAGAAAACGGACACACATAACCATGGCATGCAAATGACAGCACATAATATGCTCGGTGCCTGTCAGGTGCGGAGCACAGTGCTTAGCGTTTTACATGCATTTTCTCCTTTTATTGCATCTGAGCCATTGTGATTACGCCTATTTTCAAGAAGAGGCTGATAGATGGCCAAGAGCACAGAGCTGGGAAATGGCAATGTTGGGCTCTCACTCTCTCCACTTCCTGTGCCTTGAGCCTCCACGCATCACACCTAGAATACAAATTAGGTGGTAATGGTGTAATGACCTACGAGGAAGCCAAGTTTCAGAGAATTTAAGAAATAAGTTCAAAGTCAGTGAGAGTTAAAGGGGTGGTGGGGAACTGGGTGCTGGTCTCTGATTTCTAGACCCTTTATTCTACACCGCTGTTCAGAGAAAGGACCCCTAGGATGACATCCTGCCTCTTGAGGTTGACAGCTATGGGACTCTTTCAATAAATCACTTATTCTCCGCACTTCCATTTCTTTATCTCTAGAGTGAGTATGATAACCTGTCCTACATAGTTAACAGGGTTTTATGAGAGTCCAGTGAGGCTACCTACGTAAAATACTACGTAAAATTTTCTGATTCACGTAGGGAAAAATGTTGAGAGCTACTTTCAGTAAAGGCAAGTAAGGAGGAAAGGACTACAAATGATGCCGGCTCTTAATGACATGTCATTGCGTATGATTTAACTTGCTCTTTTAAACGGCTCCTTTGTATTCTCTGGTACTGAAGTTCCATAATTTGTCAAACTATTCTCATATATGGAAATTTAATTTAATTCCAATTCTCGAATACTACAAACTGCTGTGACTGTTCTTCTACAAACCCTTCAGTGCAATCATCCTATCTGTTCTTCTAATTTTTGCAAATCTGATAAGCAAACAGTGCTGTCTCATTTTTATTTTTATTTGCCTCTCTTTGATTATTACCAAGTTGATTCTCAAAGTTTTAAAACATAGCTTTGCAAAAAACTGAAAACATTATCCCTCATCCAGAAAGCAGCCAAAATACATGTTCCTTTTAAAGTGAGATAGCACTATTTTTATCATGATTTAAATACAAGCAGGTGTTTGTGTACAAATATAAACCTATTAAAAAGCATCTTGCACACATATTCCTCTTTATAGCCTTTATTTGTGCTAAAAATGGGGGATTATAATGAATACAAGACAACTAGCCTCCTGCAATAACTAATAAACATGACAATTTGATTTATTGCCATTCCTCTGCTATAGCCTGTTGACAGATTTTTCTTTATGGAAAAATTACCATGGTTTAAATCTCTGTCATATGGCACTTAATTCAATCGACAATATGTTACCAATTAGATCCTGCTTAAACTACCATCAGCCAGCAGACCACGGAACATGTTAAATAGGATGACAATCAGATAACGAGTAAAATGCTTTGTGGCAGCTTCTCAGGCCCCCGGAGCAAAGCAGAGACCACGAATAATGAGGAGAGAAAGGGCAAAGGGAGATTTACTTCTCCCTTCCTGAGAGCTGAAATGGTTTCAAGTGCTCCTAAAAGCATACGAAGAGTTCATGTTCGGGTTGATTGTTGTTTAAGTTGATATTCACCACACTCCGCTTCAGCCCCTCTGTCCTTTTGTCCTGTTTCATGATAAATTTGCAAACCAGAAGGCATGGTGCACCCAATTCCTCTCTAATGTGAAGATGCATCACTTCGACTCAGTCGTCATGTCCATTTAGTGATGTGTTTTAAGACGTCACCTTTCTCCCATGCCCAGAATATTGACCACAGTAAAAGAGAAATCATTTTAAGTGGGATGAGCTCCCTTTTCTTACTTCCCTCTTGGAATCTGGTTATATCAGACTGTACACCTGTTGCAAAGGAGAGAAACCGAATTGGGTTGTGCTGAACAAAAAGACAGTCTACTTGGACAGTCTTGGTGGCTGACCAGGCTCAAAATAAAGTGGCAAGCAAGAACCAGTAAGAACACATTAAGAACCATGGGAATGGAAACGCAGCAACAGTCTTGTCCACATAATGTTGCCACCATGGTCACAGGTATGACCTCAATTGTCCCCACATTGGGATGTCACTTACCTAAAATACAGAATTTCAGAGAGAAGACAGAGAGTGCTGAGCGCCATGTAGGTTCTGTGCCTGCCTCACAGGAAAGGTCAGACCGGTCCATCTGACTTCAGGCCCTCTCCCAAAGCAGTGCAGGGTGAGGGACCCTCCCTCCCCCCATGGAAGGCTGGTGTGGGAATAGGAAGGGCCGATGGTTGGTGAAGACAGCAGGAAATCACCATGTCTCCTGCATGGTCATTGCACGGCCTTCTCTGAGTGCCGGCTGGAGTGTTAAAAACGAGTGAGATGGCCGCTGGGGGTCTGTTCCTATAGACAGGTGTACAAAAGGGACAGTGAGGAGACTGCGCCCCTTTGCTTTCTGCATTATCATTCTGGCTGCTTTGCTTCTACAGCTGCAAGTGCAGCGGGAGACCAAGGAGTTTTTTAAAGGACCTGAGCAATTATAAAGAACCCCCTTCTAAAGCATAGTAATCGATGTTATTTCCCCAGCTCTTACTCTCCACCGGGCATTTTATAGACATTTTCTGAGTCCTCACAACAGCCCTGCGAGGTGGATAATATGTACTCCTTTTGCATATGGAGAATGGAGGCTTTAAGAGTAAAGTGACCTGCTGGCGTGCATACAGTGGGACCTGAGGTTCGAAGCCAGGTGTCTGGCTCTAAAACCTTCCATGGCCGCTGCCTTAGGTGACCTGCGTCCGGGCTGCACAGCAACACCACGTGTGCTATGATTTGAATGAAATCCCTTTCCTCCACGTCTCCACAGTGTGTGCACATGTGGGCGTGAGTGTGCACGTGTGTGCACACGTGCACGTGAGTGTGCATGTGTGTGCACATTTGTGTGTGAGTGCACGCGTGTGTGCTCCAGGCGCA
>NW_007739254.1:2446-3732 GCF_000696425.1 Galeopterus variegatus | reverse complement strand
AAAAAAAATCTGTAGAATCTACTTAGGGATGCAAAACATATGAATGGAAACACATACCCTGTTGGAAGACTCGGTATCATCTCTCACCAAACTAATTAACATGTTAGAAAAAAATTTAAATTCCAATGCATTTGGGTAGGGAGGGCACTTGATAAAATTCATGTGGGATTTTAGATAAGAATAACCAGGTCTTTTTGAAAAAGGAAGAGAATAGGGATGTGGCACTTGCCTTTGCTGAGATGGAAAGCTTCAGCGGTCACATGGCTCCAGGTGGATAATCAGATCAGTGGGAGAGAAGTACAAAAGCTCACACTCACACGTGTTCACACGCATGCAGGCTTAGTACGTGAGAAAAGCCCCTTTTCGAATCAGTCATGTCAAGAATGAGGATAGTAATATCAAGAGTAGTCAGTCCTCATCTGACTTGCTTCTTTAGCTGATTTGACAGCTCTTCACCCCTGCCTTCCTCCTCTGCCTCCCAGAACACCCCTGTCTTACTTCTCTGCCCTCCCACTGGCCACTCCTCATCTCCTGGTTGGGTTCCTTTTCCAACTCTTCCACATCTCTAGGTGGTGGTGTACCCCAGTCCTCCAACTTCTCTGCTTTGCTTATATTCACACCCCAGGTGAGCTGGTCTAATATGATCAGTGAAACACCAGCAATGCCCAAACCTAGGTCTCCCAGCCCTGACTGCTTTTCTGACTGCAGACGCAGCAATCCCACAATACTCAGCATCTCCTTTTGAATGCATGTTCAGCCTGACCATGTTAACATGTCCAAACTAGAATTGCTCATTTCTCTGACTCCAGCCCTGCTCCTCTGCAGTTTTCTCACATCTTCGTAAAGCCCTTCATCTTCCTGGTGTCAGCCCAGCACCTTAAAGCCACCCTTCAGTCCTTTCTTTCACAGCCCTCATCTAATCCGTCAGCACATCCCATCTACATGTCCTTTGAAATATACATCTAAAATTGAATAGCTTCTCGACACTTCTTCCTTTCCCTGCCTGGTCCAAGACCCTGAGGTCTCTCTCCTCTCCAAACTGGTCTCCTTTTTCCCATGCTCTCCCTACACAGACCCAGAGGAATCCTTGTAAAACTTACATCAAAACATAATTGCTCAAAACCTTCTAATGGCTTCCTACCTCACTGTTCCAGGTGTCTATTAGTGCATAATCAACTACTCTGGTGGCTTAAAAAACAACTTTTGTTTTTGCTCGGATGTCATGGGTCAGGAATCTGGGCAGTTTGGTGTAGGCTAGGCTGGCTGGGCTGGAAGATCACCTTCCA
>NW_007739254.1:0-1881 GCF_000696425.1 Galeopterus variegatus | reverse complement strand
GGTCAGGAATCTGGGCAGTTTGGTGTAGGCTAGGCTGGCTGGGCTGGAAGATCACCTTCCACTCACATGCCTGGAGCCTTATGGCTCCTTGGCCTCTCTCTCTCTCTCTCTTCATGTGGCATCTCATTCTCCAGGGCTCTCCCTGTGCCTTCTCAGGATAGTGGCACTTTTCCCATTGTCACTGGCTTCGAGGAGGCAGAAAGCAGAAGCTGCCACACCAGTGTAGGGCTGCTCCCCAAATTAGCACAGCATCCTTTCTGACCAGTTTAGGGCTGCTCCCCAAATTAGCACAGCATCCTTTCTGCCATTTTCTATTTGCCAAAGCAGTTACCTGGCCTGCCCAGATTCAAAGAGGTTGAGAGAGAGATTCTACCTCCTCAAGGGAACATGGCAATGTCCCATTGCCAAAGAATTCATGGCATACTGCTGTGGCCATCTTTGGGAAATGCAGTCAGCTACACTCACCCAGTGCAAAGCCCAAAGACCCTACCGTGACTTGTCAGGGCCTACATGATTTGATCCCTGCCACCTCTCTCACCTTTTCTAGTCCCCTTTCCCTTTATTTGTGATACTGTTACAGTAGAGTGGCTTCTTTGCCATTTCTTGAACACTCCCACTGCATGGCCTACCTTCTGAAAAAAACGTATATTTTTATACAATGTTTGTATGAAGTAAGTTCATACAAACTTTCCTACAGGTAATCCCCTATAGATATAGGAATCCTTAAAAACTAGAAATTTCTCCTAATGGATATATGTGCAAGGGTATTCATTGTAATGTATTTTATCATAGCAAAAACCTGGAAACAAGCTAAAGTTTCAAAGATAGAGTGTGGCTTGAATGTATTGCAATACATCACTCCAGTGAAATACTATGCAGTCACATAAAATCTTGATGTATATCTCTTTTGAAATGTAAAGATGACCCCTTTTTGTTCTTCCGTGAAAAAAGGCTTCTTAAAAAGTAGTATGCATAGTATGACTTCACTCTGGCAAAAAACAGACAGAACAACAACAACAACAAAATGCATATACACACACACACGTACACACACACTAGAAGATACGCATTCACATTTAAAGTGGATATCTTCAGTGCTAGAATTGCAGATGAGTGCAACTTTTTTTTTCTTTTTGCTTGTTTTGTTTTAAAGGGTTATATTGCTACAAACTCATGGCAAAAAAGAAAAAAGAAAATCCATTTGCTCCCTGATCATTTGCTTTGCTGTCTGCAAGCAAGCAGTAGTGGAAGCCAAAAGTTTAAGAAAAATGTTATGTGAGACAAACAGAAAATTGAGAAAAACCTACCCATTAGCCAGATTTTTTCTTTCAATTGTGAAAAGACCAGTATCATTCAATTTTTTTATTTTAATAATATATTTTATTTAATCCAAAACATTTTAAAAATTATCATTTCAATCTGTAATCGATAGAAAAACATTAAAAGAGATATTTTATATTCTCTTTTCAGTGCAAAAAATTATCGTTTCAATCTGTAATCGATAGAAAAACATTAAAAGAGATATTTTATGTTCTCTTTTCAGTGCTAAGTCTTCACATTGGACTAGCCACGTTTCAAATGTTTGATTGTCCNGTGTGTGCTCCAGGCGCACACAAGCAGGAAGGATGCTGAGAGGAAAGTTAGGGCTCAGAGGAAAAGCATCCCATATGTTATAACTTTGCCTGGGCTGTCCCTGTTTCTAAATACCGTGGCAATATTTTCTGAAGCAAAGATCAAAGGACATATGGTCTGACTCATGAGTTAACAAAGGAAAAAATATTTGAAATTGGGAATATCTGGGACATTGTGAGATGTGTGGATACAATTATCCCCAGAGCACCTGGAAATCATGGAGTTCTTTGGGAAACACCATGAAATACC
>NW_007739253.1:29311-37710 GCF_000696425.1 Galeopterus variegatus | reverse complement strand
CACATGTTCTCACTTATTGGTGGGAGCTAAAAGTAAATAAATGGATATTTATTAAAAATGTTTTAAGTAATGTTTATTTAATTAATTTCCAATCATGATAGTGCAATTCACTCACATACACACACAAAAAAAAAACGGTGGGGGGGGGAAGCAGATATGACAACTACAATTTTTGAAGTTGTTACAACAAGCAAACGGAAAGGATATTCTTGGGTGGGAGGGGGGAGAGGGAGGAGGGAGGGAGGTTTCAGTGATGGGCCATAATAATCAACTACATTGTATATTGACAAAATAAAAATTAAAAAAAATAATAAAGTAAATATAAATAAATAAATAGATAAATAAATAAAAATTACTTATATCTTTAGGTAGATATAAGAAGCTATTCTATTCATGAAATATAAGCAGGGTGCAATAAAAACAGGATATTCTTTTTTTTTTTTTTTTCCTTTTTGTCTTTTTTCGTGCCCGGCAACGGATCGCAACCCTCAGTGTCGCGCCCGTACCGGACCGGGACCGGCCACGGGATCGCAACCCTCGGTGTTGCTCCCGCCCCTCGCTCAGCCAGTGAGCAGCCGGTCTGTACGTGGGATCCGAACCCTCGGCGGGAGCGCTGCCACGCTTCCCTAGCGGCGCACTATAGCAGTGCGCCACCAGGCCGGCCCTAAAAACAGGATATTCTGAAGCCAGAAAAACCTGACTGAAAATTCAAAATATGACAGTGTTAATTTAGAAGTTAGTCAGCAGACTGAAATACAACAGTGATGAAATCTCAAAAGAGCAAAGCAGACACAAACCCATTCACACACACATACAGAAAAATAAGAGAGAGAAGATAGGAAAATTAGAGAACAATTCCTGGTGCTCCAACATCTGAATAAGCTTTTTCACTTGCAGAATTAAGTTCCAGGGAAAAATTCTACAAACTTGAAAGGAACTAAACCAAGAGAAAATTCAAGAAAAATTCTCTGAATTAAAGGTTTTGAGTTTCTAGATTAAATGGGCTCCCCAACTGCTGAGCACAATGTACGAAAATAACCTTACACTGTTTATAGGGTATCGTGAAATTCAGAAAAGTGGGGACAAAGAGAAAAAAAAAAAAACACAACTGCAGAAGAAAAGTGTGATTCCTACAAAGAGCCAAAAGTGGGAATAGCATTGGACATTTTAACAGCAATTTGGGATGCCAAAAATAATAAACAAATATCTTCAAGTTTTCTGGGAAAATTACCTCCAACTCAAGATTCTATACTCTTTAAACTACTAATCAAGTGTGAGATAAGAAGAAAGACATTTTAAACAATGTGATATCTCATAAAGTAATACAATGGACTCAAGAAATATTAGGCCGTCTCAATAAGGCCGTCTCAATAAAGTAATAATGTTAAAAAATGCAAACATTATTTTTTTAAAATGTGAACTAAAACAATGAAGTGAACTAATGCTCTAAGCCAAAAGCCTTCATCAGTGAGGTCTTCTAAGTCAGGAAGAAACAAATAACTTCATGTGTATATACTTTTATAGCTTAGGTAAACAGGACATGTGCTTAATTTCCTTTCTAATCTAGCATATAATTTATATCAAACCAGTTGAAAATAATACAAAAATAAAAGAAAGAGAAATAATTATATAATTACCTTACATATAATATAGACTCACAAATTCCATATTTAGCTTTCAAAAATGAAATTCAACAATATCTTTTAATTATAATTATTCTTAATCAAGCAGAATTTCTTTAAAGAGTACAGAACACTTCATCAGAAATTAAGTAAGCCAATTAAAAATTCCATAGAATCATACTAATGTTGTTGTTAGAGCTCTTATCATGTGCCAGAAGTCATGATACACAGTTTGCAAATCCTTAGCATTATGTGAAAAAGTAAAGTCCAGATCTTCTTCCATGATTGTTCCATGGGGTACCCAGGAAGTTAGTAGTAGGAGCATCTGTAGGTACCTCTGAACCTAGACTTTCAGCATCTACACATGATGCCAAGCAGGTTCTAGTTTGCTTGGGTCAGAAACCTGTACTCAAGTAAATAACCATCTATTCTAAGCAGAGCATTTATACTTCCCCCAGATGAAAATTCAATTGGATAAATATTTACCATTTTCTGTAGAGCACTTCAATCGGGTGAAGTTTATGGCAACAACTTTCAGGTGGCCGAGGTCCCTATGCTCCACCTTTGTCCATGTGCTCTGGCTTAGGCTATGGCATAGACTCAGCCCAAACAGGTCAGAGAGCAGGTAGCAAACTATGCAAGCAACCTTTCATGCAACACCTGGAAACATTGTTAGGTGATAAAAATGGCACCTCAAATTCGTGAAAAAGAAGCTTATTCAATAACCAACTGTGTGAGGCATGTGCATGTGCAGAGTTAGAATCATGTGCTCTGACCCATTCTATTAATTTAAAGATTCATGCTTAAATACAATTACAATGTCCTTTTATCTTATTCTGGACATAAAGGATTGATATCTACCTAATCCATCTACTACTACATGTCTAAAGAACAAGCAAACAGAATTCATAAACAATACTACCCATTTATCCTCAGAAAAGCTACAGTCTGCCTCTGGGGATAGAATATAGTAACTTTGATGTTCCTTGCTTAATGTTACAAGTCTCCAGTCTCACCTGGTCTGGGGAGAAAGCAAGAATCTTCCCATGGCAGAGTAAGGCCTCTGTCCATTTGGGGATTGTTGTAAGAATCTTCTTTACCATGACGAAAGATTCAGCGATAAGGGATCAGCTAAATATGTTATGAGATATACTAATACTGCGAACATTAAAAACCTTATTCTAAAAATTAAAAATGTTTTAAGTAATGTTTATTTAATTAATTTCCAATCATGATAGTGCAGTTCTTATTAAGGGACACATTAAAATCAGGGGGAAAAGGAGGTATTGTGCATGTGAAGTCTGAAAAAAAATCTTTAATATGTGTGTGTTTATATTTGTTAATGAAAATAAATATATATTATTTTTCTAATACGAAATAAAAATGGTAAGTCTCCGAAAGCTACATAGATGATAGATTCTTACTTCAGTCTGCTCAACTGGGAAGGACATTTGCAAGAGGGTACGCAGTCTACATGTTTCTCAAAAGGGGAATGAATTTCAAAAGGCTAAGTAAAATAAAAATGGTAAGTCTCTGAAAGCTACATAGATGATAGATTCTTACTTCAGTCTGCTCAACTGGGAAGGACACTTGCAAGAGGGTACGCAGTCTACATGTTTCTCAAAAGGGGAATGAATTTCAAAAGGCTAAGTAACTCTAATTTAATGAAATACAAAATGTTTCTGGATAGAATGTCGTATAAAATGAGGATCTAAATAATATTCTTCAAATTAAAAATTACATATAAATATACAATATATATTAATATATATCTCTTTATACATGTGACTTGAATAAAGACTGAAAGGAAAAACTCCAAAATGTTGAAAATGTTTATCTTATAATGGTAGATTTAGGAGTATTTTTTAAAATATGTCTTTGTATAATTTTCTAAAATAATATATTGTATTTATAATAAAAATGTTAATTAAAAAGAAAAAATTAAAATTCTCACATGCTGATCTGTTCATGAAGTGCCTGTCTCTATAAGCGGGGAGAGGGGGCTGAAGTCAGGTGCCTCAGCTGTGACAATCCACCACATCCCACAGGGACCCCAGCACAGCCTCTAGCTTCCTCCTGTTCAGGACAGTGGACGTCCCATACCTACCTCTGTCATCCCTGTCATTGAATCTCTACTCTTGGCTTGCCAGCTAGATCTACCCGCTCACCCCAATCTGCATCTCTTTGGATATTTTTAAGTAGGTGGTTTCTTTGTCTTCTCCACATGCACTTCAAATCTGTTTCACTTCCACTAAAAAGAAAATAAAGCATCATTTTCTTATAGTTGTATAGAAGTGTTGCTGCTCAGGTACCCCTTCTCTTTTTTTGTTGTTGTCACTTAATTCTCCTCCTATGAAATTGTCATCTCTATGCTTCTCGAGTATTTCCCAAGAGGGAGAATGTATCGATTCCCCAGGGCCCAGCACCCAGCAGGCACTCAGCCTACCTCCATGGATGCAGATTTCTTTAGAAAAAGTATGCCTTTTACTGGCGACCATGTAGTCAGGAGTGATTTTTAACATCTTCCTCAACTATTCTTGGTTACTTCGACGCTAATGGGAATTTTTGTTAAAGGTAATGTTCACTATCAGTACTTTCAGCTACCTGCAGAGCTACTTGCATGATTCGTCTGTCTTTGGTCCAGGCTAAATGATCAAATCACACCCACATATAAAAAGAAGAGATGGAAAGTTCAGTTAACTGCATGTATTTTTCTAGAGAGGTTTGAGATGACAAATGCCTAAACACAACGATGTAACACAAAGCTGTACCTTTATATGCAGGGTACACTTTTAGACCTGGAATGAGAAAATAAAGAAGGCAGCAGGGACCCAGAGTTCTGGGGCTCTACGTGGTCTGGAATACTCAGCTCCCTTTGCATGGCTGCTGATTCCTATCTTTTTCTTTTTTGAAAGATGACCGGTAAGGGGATCTTAACCCTTGACTTGGTGTTGTCAGCACCACGCTCTCCCAAGTGAGCTAACCGGCCATCCCTATATAGGGATCCGAACCCATGGCGTTGGTATTATTAGCACCACACTCCCCCAAGTGAGCCATGGGCCAGCCCTCTGACTTCTATCTTAATAGGATTTTCTAATTAGAAAACCATTTTTATCCCTACTTCATCCCATCCTTAAAAGCCAGGGATATTAGTGTTAGTGGACGGAAAAAACAAAAGGGAAATGTTTTTGAGTGACGTATTCAGCCATTTCCTTAGATAACCCCCCAATCCCAAAGGATCCCTTTTAAGTATGAAGAAAAAAACTCATTTGATATCTCAGGGACCCCATAGAAAAGGTTCTGGAATGGAACAACTTCTACAATTAAGCATTGCAGAGATTTGCACAAATAAACAATAGTAAGAAAACAGTCATTTATGGGGTCTTTCTTCTGCCATCTCCATGATGGTTGCCTCTCACTTCTGCACCCTTTCATTAGGCCCCTGGGCTCAGTCTTGATCCTCCTCTTTATCCAAACTCACACCCTTGGTGATCATAGACATTCTGTGGCTTTAAACACAATCTATATATCAAAATTCCTAAATTTATGTCTCTTGCCCAGACCTCTCTCCTGAGTCCAGGCTTATGTTGATCTGTCAGTTCAACTCTCCACTTACATGTCTAAAAGACATCTTAAATGCAACACACCCAAAACTCCCCAAAACATCCTACTCCACCATCCTCACCTTTCCCCTCAACAGCGAACTCCACCATTCCACATGCTTGGGCCAGACACCTGGGTACCACTCTGGAGTCATCACTTGTCCTGACACCCCACAGCCAACCCATCAGCAAACCGTGCCCCGATACATTCAAGTGCCCCTTTCTCCTTTCTTCCCCTTCAGTCTTTTAATTGTCTCGACGGACCTTCTCACATTTTCCTTCTACGTCCATTCTGGCTTCCTGCCTATTTCTTGAGTTTACCCGGATGCTCTTTGGGCCTTTGCATTTTCTGTCTCCTCTGATTGGAAGACCCTTCCCCAGACATCTGCATGTCTGATTCCAGCCTCCTCCAAGTCCACATCACCCCGTTGAGACCTGTAGCTTGCTCTCTCCTCTGTAGACTCACGGCAGCCTCTTTACACCACTCTCTTTTCTAAAGTACTTCCCACCTTTGGGCATATGATATAATGTGTTTACTTACGTTTTATTTATTATTTAGTGCACTATTTATTGTCTCTATCACCCCACAGAATGTAAGCTTTATGAAGACAGTGATTTCCAGTTTTGTTTTGTTCCCTGGTGAATCCCAAAGCACCTGGAACAATCAGCATCTGGCTCATAGTGGATGCTCAGTATCTGCTTAATGAATGAATGAAGTTTCTGAAGCTCAGCTCTCTATCTTAAGCAACTATATTTTAATCACTTTAAGCAGAAAAATTCCAGAAAGGGAGAATATTAGTACTCAAAACAACCCACCTAGTGTGCATAAACTTGGAACTTACAGAAAATGCTTTTGGTGAAAAAGAGGATGTTATAGGACCGAGATAGAAGAGTTTCCCAGCAGGGTGCCATGTGGGCTTGGGCAACACATTTATGAGGGTAATGCAGTGAATACCAACATACTATACAAGAACATACTGTGGCCTGCTGTTGTTCTGTGTTTTATGATCTATTGTGATATTTTTAAGCTCTTGTGAAAGTAGACATAGCTTCTTTCCGGTTGTATTTTCTATTCTTCTTACCCAGATGTTCTGTTTTCCTTAGAAAATCATTATCTTTGTGTTTTGTTTTCACTTGTGTGTTTGTTTCTTCAGCCTTTTAAAATGTTAGAGCAGAATGGAACAGGTGTAGTCAGCAAGTTTATAGTTGCTGTGCTAGCACCTTGCTACAATGGACCAAGTCGCTCAGGCAATGCTAGAGTTATGTTGCTAGCACCCTGATCAGAGGGGCTGGTGTGAACACTTAACTTCTAACTCCTTATTTACCTTTCAGTCATCAGTCAGAAAACATTTTGATTCTTCTCATATAGCCCAGACACTAGGCTAATGGTCAGGAACACAAGGAGGGATAAAATTGTAGAGTGTACCCTCTGGAGTGCTGATGATCTTGTTTCCAGACCACAGCATATGAGGAACAGGAAATGCTAAGGACAGAGAGAATGTAGGCAAATACCTTGACCTTGGTAAGAAATGATAGAAAAATCACTTAAAAAGCAGACTCAATAAATAAGAAACATTGGCTGTCTAGTGTCATTTAGTGCTGGTGCAAACAGCTGTATACACTTCCGTAGTCTCTAGGTCAGTTAACTGTATTTTATAATGTGCATAATCATAACCACAAACCTATGTTCTCTACTCTTTCTAAAATATACTTTAGAAATAATTCCACTTAAAATTATATTTAAATTTTATATATCTGAAAATTTCACAGTGTCATCACTTTAGGAAAGAACATATTGAACTCCCTTTTTTCTGTTCAGATGTTTACTATCCTGAAGACAAGGTTTCTGAATTATTTTTTTCTTGAAAATCAGCTCTCAAAAATTTCAAAATTTTCTTTTTGTTAAAACTGTTGAGCAAGCAGTTTAAGGAGATTTTCGAGTCCGATCTTTTTCATTTCTCAGAAATGCACGTCTAATTCACAAGTATTGACAAGGTAAATTCAGCACAAGGCTAAATTTTTATGTTTTGAAGATGTAAAACGTTGGCATTGAAGGCATTGAATAGAGAGCTCATTTCTCTATCTTGAATGACCTGTTGAATGTTCTACCCCATATATTTTGGATATTTATTTTTGAGACTCTACCAGAAATTTATCAGTTGAAAATAAGATGCTCATAAAAGGTATGATAGTTAGCTGTGCCCACGAGGGTGTGTGTGCTAGAAGCCTTGAGACCTGGGATCGCAGCTGCCTTTGCTGAAATCGGAGCAGCTACTGAAGGCCTTCTTGCTGGGCCTGACCATGTCCTCCTTTGTCCTGCTCCTGGTTGTGGCCTGCCTGGTGTCCCTCCTCTGTAGCGCATTTCACTGGTGAGACATCACCTTCTTCCACAGGAAAACAAACATTGGCAGCACTGAAGGTGTTCGAACTGGCCAAAAGGTTAAAGTTGGGATAATTACAGTTATCTGACTGGTGTTCAGAGAATCACATTCCCAGATGAACCCATAACTAACATGATGGGGTGAAAATAACTCACATTATTCTTGTGGTTGCCAGCTTGTTGTGTCATTCCAGATGGCAAATGCAAAAATAGCATGAAAAATTTCCTCCTGAAATGCACTCTTTGAAAGTGTTCTGTTAGCCTGATAACAGATACTCCAAGACGTTCCAACACTTCAGTTCTAATGAACATAAGTGATATCCCCCACCCCTTTTTTAAAAAAAGTTCAGATATTAAAATGCTTCATTACAGCAAATTGCTGGTTGTTGTTAATGTCTTTATTGGTTGCTTACAAAAGTACTCTCTCCCGCCCCTTAGGAAATACCCGGGTGCTTTATTCCTAGAATCTGCATTCATTATAGTAGGAGGATCTCCAGAGTGACAGAACGTGAAGGGTGAAGGTCTCAGTTGTTAACACAAAAGTGGAACTGCTTAAATTTGATTACCTTGTTTAATGAAGTGTCGCATTTATTTACAAGATGACATGATGAATCACATTACGGTTTCCATAAATCAGCTCATAAAAATGGACAAATGGTTCAATACAGTGATGCATTTACAAACTTAAGATGAAGAGATTTGAACTCATTCTGATATTTCCTGCCCTTAAAAAAAAATCCTATTTTGAGATCAGCCCAGGAATTAAACTTGATAATTTGTTTCTTAAAATCTTCC
>NW_007739253.1:12875-28867 GCF_000696425.1 Galeopterus variegatus | reverse complement strand
AAATCCTATTTTGAGATCAGCCCAGGAATTAAACTTGATAATTTGTTTCTTAAAATCTTCCGTGTTCTTCTACCACTGAGGCCCTGAATCCTACCTTGGCCTCTATTTGCATCATGCACTGAGTGGAAATCTCCTTCCCTTCAACCTTCTCAGCGAAAATCCTATTTTGAGATCAGCCCAGGAATTAAACTTGATAATTTGTTTCTTAAAATCTTCCATGTTCTTCTACCACTGAGGCCCTGAATCCTACCTTGGCCTCTATTTGCATCAGGCACTGAGTGGAAATCTCCTTCCCTTCAACCTTCTCAGCGTCTGCATCTGTGAGCACAGCTCCATCGTTATGCATGCAAACCCACTCCCCAGGCTCCTGGGCTTCCACAGAGAAGGCAGAAAATCACCGTGATGTCTGACAACAGGACAGAATTGCTGGGGGCACTGGCTATTCCTGTCTTTGCATTTTTTTTTTTTCATCTGCTGGCGGAAAACTCTGAGTGACCCTTCAGATCATAGGGTGAACACCCACTTCTACCTGGAGTGAGTGTATTCCCAGGAAAAAGCAAAGCTTCTGATGTGTAGAAAGAGCTCATGTGAAGTGAGAGGTCAGGACTGAGTCTGGGCAATGTTGCCTCCTGTTATCACTGGTGAGGTCACTTCCCTTCTGTTTCCTCCTCTATCCAGCCACCCATGGCCACAGCTATGGAGCAGTGGAAGGAAACCGAGTAGGTGACACTGGCCTGGATCTGGGTGTGCACTTATCAGCTACATCACGTCCAACAGGTCCTTTGGTCTCTGAACCTCGACTCCTTTAGGAGCAGATTGGGGTGGGGGAGGAGGCGGCAATATTCTCTGTCAAACCCAACCAGGCTGAAAGAATACCAATGGCCACATCATGACAGCACTGCTTAGTGGACAGTGTGGGATCTGCAGAAGAGGACCTCTTCCTTTGTATTCATGACAGACATGTTGCATAAGTACGATGGAAGAAAAAGAGCAAAAATTAATTCACTGGTTATGATGATTTGTCACAACCAACAGAGAACAGCAAGGGTTTGAGTCTTTTCAAAGTTTATTTCCACTGGTAGGATAGGCTTGTATTCATCTGATATAGTGAAAACAGACTGCAGGTTTGGGTTAGAAGACTTGGTTTCATAATCCAGCTTTATTATTTACTAATTGTATAGTGGGGGACAAATGACTAGTTTTCTCATCTGTAAATGGAGGATGCTGATGCCTAACTTCCCAAGGTCATTGTGAGGGTAAACGAGACAAGGAAACAGTAGAGGCTGGTAAGGCCAATCACTTGCTGAAAGGCCCCCTTTCCTGCCTCCTTCTCGCCCTCTTCCCCTCCCCCTGCTGCTCCCTGCTCCCTGCTCTGCCAACACAGCAGTAGATCACACACCCACACACACCCGAACCCCTCCCTACACTTTGTGTACAGTGTTTACCATGTGCTGAAAATTATTCTTTCCAAATCTTAATTGGCTATGCTTTAAGTATATTTTGAGTTTGGCCCATGGGAAAAAAACAAAAACAAAAGCAAAAACCAAAACAAAAACGGGGGAGGTACTTAGATTCAAATCTGCAGGAAGATAATTTACAGAGCTCTTGATTTCAGTCACAAAAGGTGAATTGAAGCATATTGATTCTGTCTTTCTGGATTTGCTTACCAGGCAAACAGATAACTTGAACCTCAGTTCCCTGGGGTTGGGAGAGAGTAAAAAAAAGTGTGTGTGTGTGTGTGGGGGGGTAACGAAGAGGAAGAAATTTGAAGCTATTTTGGCCTTTTAAATAGTATACAAACCTACATCTTAAGTAGGAAGTTGCATAGGAATTCGGTGGAATGCACCTTTGAGAAGAATCAGCGTGGACTGGTTTTTCTTTAAGTCAAAAACTCTGAATATTTTGGATATCTTAATGATAAAAACACTAAGAGGAGCACAATTTCAATGTCAGACTCTGGGATCTGTAGTGCGAAAGGAGGGCGGCGTGGGTCAGACCCACCTGGCAATATCCCTGCCAGCAGTGCCCACCACCCCAGCTACCCCAGCACAGAGCCAGAGTGCAAGAGAAGGATTTGATTTCCAAACTCTGTTAGGTGCTTTAAATCGGTAACTTCTTTCTCTAACAACAAGAAGCCTTGGAAGTTTTTGTTGATTTCTCTGATAATGTTGAAGTGACCACATGCTGTGGTCTAGGAAGGTGTTCCCCAACTTAGAAATCCACCCTTCAACCTTGTGCCTAATAGAATACAGTTTGCTTTGGCTGGAAGGAAATCACTGGGATCAGAACTCTAGTTTTCCAGGAGAGCCCTGCACAGCAGCTGTCTCTCCCTGCAGCCCGTGTCTCCTGTCTGCCTGCCCTGAGACGTGCTGGCGAGGCTCCCAGCACCAACCCGAGAGACGTTCACACTCGTGTGGCCACCATGGCCATCCCTTGTGGCTGCATCTCTGTGTGCAGAGCGCCGGGTGCGGGTGGGGCTGAAGGGCGTCTCGCACGCGCGCCACATCTGCAGGCGGAGCTGCTTGAGTGACATCTGTACATGACGCCGCATCGGCTGCCTGTGTGTCGCCAGCCCACGGTAATCGTCACTCATCTCCGGGGAGCGGGCTGCTTCGTTCTTCACGATCAGACATGAAAGAAATAATTTCTGGTGCCAGAAAAGGATCTCCGATAAAAGAAAACATTTCAGCTTTCATGGCACTGGAGTTTGCCCTGAAGCAGTATCTTTGATATATATATTTTTAAGTCTCTTTCTTTATGTTTATAATTAATACATGATTATCTACAAACAATCTTTTGACCCGTACATTACTAGTAGAAAAGTATTGGTTTCTTTCTTTAAAAAATTTTCTTTCTTCAAAAATTTACTTGCATTTGAGGTATGATAACACGTGCCTGCTTCTTTACCAATGACAAAGGACTTTCCCACACATAACCTAATTTTAGTTCTCTTGATCCTCACCACAAACACGCCAGGTAAGAATTCCGAGATGATCTCTGTTCTGTAATGAATGACATTAAGTTTCATTCAAAGGGAATGCTAAACACAAATTTATTCTCTAAAAAATTTTGACAACCTTTAGGTGAAATTCTCGCCTCCCAACCTGTCAGATGAGACGTTTAAAGAAATTGTGGGATAGTTAGAAACAACGGAGATGTCTGACACTGCTTCCTGTGTTTGATGAAGTGCTGTCTGCGTGACATACAACACAGAAGATGTCAGGATGTGCAACTCAGGAGATCCCTGCTCTGCTTGATAGTTAGAAACAACGGAGATGTCTGACACTGCTTCCTGTGTTTGATGAAGTGCTGTCTGCATGACATACAACACAGAAGATGTCAGGATGTGCAACTCAGGAGATCCCTGCTCTGCTTCGTTTCTCAAACCTTTTTGTTGTTGTTGTTGTTGGAGGAGGAATCCACTTTGCATTTAAGAATCCACGACAAATAGAAAGCAAATTTATGCAAAAGAAGCACCTGTTTTGTTTCAATTCTCCATTCCTTAGGGTTTGAAATGTAAAGCATTGCACAGTGGTAAATTCATAGTACATGCCTATTTATATATACACATCATATATTGCCCTCATTATGTCATGCCCTTGTTCTCCATTTATTAAAATCAAAAGCATCACACTGTTTAGAAAAGGAAGAAGCTGGAATCCTAGCCTATGAGTGAGCGTGTGATTCAGGAGATTCCGTGGCATCGATCATGACTCACACAGGGTGACACCAAACTCTCCAATTCCTAGGGTGAGTAGGGGCTGTGCTGTGCTTCCCAGGAGCGTGGTAGGGTGCAGCCCACCATCATACACTCTTCTGGCTCCTGCACCCAATGTGCTTACGTGAGCTAAGGGAAGAGAGCAGGAGGGAAGGTGGCTTCTACCTTGCATGCTGTGGAAGGTGGTGGTCCTGTCCCACACACTGGCTGACTGGCTGCAAGGCCTTCCCTGGAAGAGGCAGCTAGAAGAAGTGCTGTGGAGATGAAGTTATCTCAGGCCCCTGGGGAAACATCATGACTGTATCAGAGCAATGGACAGGAGAGAAGCAAAGTCCCTACGTTTGGGGAAATCAAGGTAGTGTCCCAAATCAGCTGGATGCTAATCTCTTAATCTCTGAACTTGATTATTCTCAACTGTAAAACGGTGTGTAACCAGTTTAAAATTCTGTGACTCTTTACTTAGATTATCATTGTATCAGAGGTGAATTGGGGGAATGTTTCTGATGAATACGGGCAAATCTACTCTGCTGCCCTCTCTCCTTCCCTCCCTGAATTCAGCCCAACCATGGAGCTTTGCTCTCCCCAGGCATCAAGAGCTAGGTTCTCAGACATGATAAGGCATCTAGGTGCCCATAATGATTCGCTAATTAAGTGTCCCCAGAGGAATTAATTGTCCTCCTAAGCTAAGGTGGCTCCTGAGAGGATGTTTTCATTGTTTTCCCTCTTCCTAGGACCGAGCCTGGTGCATTCACTGCTATGTTGGTCTGTAAAAAGAGAGTGGTTGAGATTACAAGGCTGGAAGAAGGGATTTGAGAGGAGTTAGGATACAGGGTTCATACCTTTGCCTCCAGGACCAAGCCTTCTGTGAGGCCAGGCCAGTATCACTGCCCCTAAGGCTGTCCCTGCAAGAAGACAGGCAGGATTCACTGCTGTTAATCATTTGGGACTCTCATTATTATCCGTCCCTTCAATTACCAGCCAACTTTCATTTAAGTTCATAATTATTAGAGATAGGACTTCAAAAGTTGAAAATTAAACAAAAATGTTAAAAAATCTGTTTTGCTTCAAAAAACATTGCCTAATGGAGTTGTACAGGATGGGGATGAAGTACAGCCTATGTGGGAAGAAACCTACTGTGTAAACATGGGCAATGACTTCTCTGTACCTCAGTTTCTCCATTTGCAAGCTGAGGACAAACAGCAGTAACCACCTCATAGGGCTGATGGGTGGCTTGACTCTGACACACACAAATCCCCGACAACAGGCTGGTGTGGTGAACTCTCTGTAGACATTCATTTCTATTATTTTGCATGTTGACGCTTCTGCTGGCTTGTGCTTAGAAAAATCTGGAAAATGTTGACACTACACAAGTGGACAGCACAAGCACAGCAGCCCCCGCTCAGGCCAACCTCAGACAGAGCCCACCCCAGTAATTCAAAGCTGGAGTCCACATTCTACATGCTGAGTAGGTTGCATACATTGACTCAAAAGAATTATTATATAAAGGAAACACATTATATAGAGAGGAAAAGTCCTATTTCTCAATGATACACCCTTCATATTTTTAGAATTTTGCAGCTTTATATCATTAATATGGCAAAAGTCCAGTTTTGCACACCCTGTTGCTTTTATTTAATTAAAAGAAAAAGAAACCATGAAGAGTAAGTAATTTTTAATTTTTTTCTCTTCCCTTGCTTACTCCTGCTGGAAACTTCCTCTCACCAAGATCCATTTGGGAGATTTCCATTCCAGGAACTTTTTTATGAAGTTGCAAGAGACAAATTAGGTGATTTGAATAAGTTAACATCGTATTTGCTACTTTCAAGATCACAATACAGAGCATAAGTAATATATGCTATTTCACTCGTGAGTGCTGCAAAACTTTATTAGTTGAGATTTTATAAAACATTTACAGATCCTTAATCAAGAGACCATTCTCAAAGAACAGGCAGTATGGTAAGGAACACTTAGCTGATAATAGACATGTATATTTAAATTGTACTCTGAGTTAGTATGTGGACTGACAGCAGACCCATAAAGTAAAAACGAAAACAGAGTACTGCATTATAGAAAAGTATTGCATTACCAGTGTACAGTTTGCAAAATTAGACTTATTACTCCACAGTATTTCAGTTAGACACAAATAGAACATATTGAATTGATTTTCAAGGTTGAAAATTCTATGCATTCATTCATCATTGCAAATTTGGCCACTCTGACTGTGGGTGATGCCTGGTGAGCTTTCTTCTTTCTGAGAGCAGGAAGGCGTTCCTTACGCATCTTGTTTAGTATCCACTAGTCCCAGGTGCCACCCTCCTGGTACACAGCCTCCACACATTTACTGTCTCTCAGAGAAGTTGTCCCCTCACCTTATTTCGAGGGAGATAATTTCAGGAGAACACATTTCATCTGGGCTGTATAAAAGAAACAACATCTCCTCCCTACCTTGGGATTGCTTAAGAACCCTGACCCAAGGAGCCATCCCAATTCACCCAGTGTGCCCACCATGTCAATGGCCCATGGGGTGTCCTGGTGACTATGGCTCTCCATGCACAGGATGCTGACCCCTTTTCCCTTCCTACCCAGCAAGAGTGTAGAAGTGAGTGTACGTGCAAATGTAACTGCCACACCTCTGTACCAGGTTGCCATGAGAGCCATGTGGGGGCTGAACCTGAGGTTTCTGTGACAACCATGGAAGCCTCCAGAGTAAGAATACTTCAGCACCCCCACTAACTCCCTCTCAGATCCTCCAGGTTGACAAAGTTTAATTCTTAAACAAAAGTCGGAAGAACAGCAGGCACAATGTGCTGTCACTCGGAGACCCTTAAACTTCCCACCAGGTAAGAGAGGAATCCTGGGAAATGTGACGTGTTTCAACTTTCGAATTCCCATGGATTATTTACAATGCGGTTGTACATAGGGCTGAATGGCTAGAGAGCCCTGAAACGCTGCCATTTAACTTACCAAAGAATCTAAATGCAAATCAGCCCTATTCACCACTGCATGCTAAGAGTACGTCTGTAGATGACAAATGCTCAGATGCCACATGGATGCGGCTCTTCCGTCCTCTCATCTCGGGGCTGTTAGCTTCAGACTCTTCCCTCACGGAGAATGTGTCTTCTCGTCCCCCCCTCTTCCCCACTTTCCATTTCAAAACAGTGGAGAAAAGCCTGGGGGTTCCTTCCCCTTCCTTCGGCCCCTCTCCCACCCTCTGTCTTCGCCCCCGGTCCATGCGTGGACGTCACTTTCTGTCCACCATTCTGCCCTCTCCTCTGGGTGCCCCACTCTTCCCATCAGCACACCTCCCTTCCAGTTTTATGTCACTGCCTTCCACCTAACCAGGCATCCATGCTTTTAAAGATGGGTTGATTTATGGAAAGAAATAAAAACAATCTGAAGGATAATAACAGATTGGAGAGATGCAGGAGTTACTCAGGAGCAAAGCCCAGGCCGGGTCCCTTGCATCCCGGGCAGGTGTTCCCTCTCTCTGACACGTCTCCACACGCATTCTGGGAGCTCCTGTTCTTTCTCTTTCCCTCTCCCTCCTTTTTCTCCTTTTCAAGACAAAAATAGAAAGAAAATAATCCACGAAACGGAGCTTCAGTGTATATGTTTGTTCATATTTTAGAGGAAAAAAAAAAAACCTAGGGCATTGTGTGAGACAGGAGCGCGCTGCAGCGGTCGACGGGGTTTATTATTCCAAGCAGCGCTCAATCAAATGTGGCCCTGCGAACAGAGAGTGATGTCGGCGAATCATCCTGGGGGCTTTTCTTCTGTGTGTGAGTGGTATCCATCTGTCAGCTGTCAATGCCAGTGAGAGATATACAGGGCTGTCACTTCTCGTCAGCCAGCATTTGTGAAGCCTTTTGCAGCTGCTCCGCAGCACAGCCTGTCCTTATTGAAGGCCGGCGAGGAGTCTCGGTGACGATTGTGCCGGCCAGGGGGAAAGGAGAAAAGAGATGTCAGGGCTGCTCCAGGATAACAGCATCGACCCGTCAAAGACATAAGTGCGAGCTACATTTGTTTCCTTAAAAAAAAATTTCATTAAAAAAAGCCCCACAAAAAACAACAAAAAGAAACCTCTTAGAAGGTAACGTTACCATACTTTCTCTCCAGAAAATACTATGCAGATTCTAGAGCCTGTGAAACCCATAAAAGCAAAGAAAATTTATATCCAAGTAAATGAAAATATTCAAGGTAGAGATTGTGATACATATTTTTTAAATCAGCAGAGTATAAAGAGTGCATATGTCTCTCCCCTATATAAATTATATTACTGCAAAGATTATGCATATGCATAAAAGTTTGTATGATGGAATAAATATTTAATATGTGTTTGTAATGCAGAAATGAACATCTTGAACCATGAACGTGTCCATACTAGAATAATGCAGATGTTAAAAACTGGGTTAATTTTGATATGGAAACACCATATTAATCATTACTCTCATGTTCCTTTGGACATTTCAATATGCTTATTTATAGGGTGACTTCTACTTAATTGAATTATTTTAAACTAACCGTGGTTCTGGTTTTGTGTTCCTTCTGCAGAAAGTTCTTCGTACAACACCTGCTTCAGTTAAACTGCCTCTACTAACCCTTAATACACTCACTGGCTGACACAGATAGAAATGAAATGAAGAATTTAAACATGCTCTTTCTTTAATTTGTTTCCTGTTCTAAGGTATTGTGAAATTTGATTATGCTTTCAGTTTTTTGACTCAGTTCTAGTTAGAAGAGAAGTCAGTCAAATATTTTTGTCTTACATGTATCATAGCTTCTTATTTTAAAAAATAAAGTGCTAAGGGATTTCTTGGAAAAATGAAAAATTAATTAATATTACAGTCACTGAAATGGAGAAGAGAAAAAAAAAATGCAGAGTCAATGCTCAGAGTAGTACTTTTTTAGGACTGTGATGACGGTGATGACCTGGAACATAGAGGGAGAAAAGCTAGGGCTGTTGCAAGTGAAATAAATGTTATTAAGCATATTGGCTAAAGTAGCTTGGGAAGAAAGTCCCAGATGTAAAACGAATGTTCCTGTCATGTAAAAATTCACTTTTCATGAACTAATTGGTAGAGGAGGTGATTGAGCAGAGAGGAGAAAAATTGATGAACCCTCTTTACTAAGGTCTTGCATTTGGTGCCAGGGGAGCCTGCAAGATAAACACTAATCCACAGTTTCTTTATTCAAAGAGACTATGATCAGGTTGTGACTATCACATAAATATGAAAAAGTTGGATAAAGCAGGTACCTACAAAAATGTTGAAGTACAGTGTAAAAGAGGGAGCAATATAGTGTGATTTTTGTTTTAACTAAATGGAATGGAAACACTACTTGCTATATGTGTTTAAGAGAAGGAACAACCACTTCAGACTGAAGTCACAAATAAATACTGAGTCTGGAAGAACCAGAGGGACTCATTAGGCTGAATGAAGGGAAAAAAGCATGTTAGGCATGTATTTGTTTCCTGTTGCTACAAATTACCATAACTAAAAGGTTAAAAAACCCACAGATTTGTTATTTTACAGTTCTGGAGGTCAGGAGTCCTACATCAAGTTGTTGGCAGAGCTGTGTTCCTTCTGGAGGCTCCATTGAAGAACCTATTTCCCTGCTCTTTCTCAGCTTCTAGAGGCTGCCTGCTCTCCTAGGCGAATGGCTCCCTCATCTTCAAGGCCAGCAGCTTACCATCTTCAAAATTTCTCTGTGTGTCTTTATATCTTCTTCCTCTGCTCCCATTGTCACAGCTCCTCTCTCACTTCGACCCTATTGTAGGAACCCCTGTGAGTAGATGGTGCTGACTTGGATAGTACAGGGTAATCTCCCCATCTCAAGGCTCTTCATCACAGCTACAAAGTCCTTTTTGCCAGGTAAAGTAATATATTCAATCTTTGGGGTGCAAGGGAGCAAGGGGCATTATCAAAGCAACTGTAGGCAGCAAAGACCCTGGGGCACAAGCAGGGACTGGAAAGCATGCAGCACAGCTGGAGGAAGCTGGGTGGAATCGTTTTGCCTGCAGCTGAGGAGGGGGAAGCAAAATGGTTTTAGACAAGTACTGGAAACTGCTAAGACCAAATTACAGGGACTGTTGAATTCCAGGCATGGAGTATGAGGAATATAGGGTAATATATATCAGTTCAGTGTGAGGGAAAACTTACTAATAAATAAATAAGTACAGAGATGAAATAGGTAAGTAATGAGATCTCTGAAACCAGAGATGTTCAAGCAATGTGGGTGATAAGGCTAGCTAGAGATTGAAGGATTCCCCCAATTCCAAGATTCTAAAATATCTTTTTAATCACAAAATTAACACCTAGGAGGTTGTGCTTAATTCAGGAGCATGTATTTTATAGAGTGGAAAGGAATCTACTGGTCTCTCTTTATGTTAACTTCATTGGAATAATAAGAATTATTTTATAAACAGCAAGATTGTAGGTTATTCTTACTAAAGAATACAAAGCAATATTGAAGTGGTTTTTTTTTTTTTTAGATTTGGAAGAAAGAATCTGAGCAAATTTTGAAACCATTTGAGAGCTGTTTCTCCCGACCTCAAGTATCAAGCAGTACATGGTAAAATTAAAATAAGACAATACTATCAACCACTTTGACCTTTTGGTGTTTTGATTGTTAATTCAATCACATTTTCATACCCAAATGAATCAAGAAAAAAATCAAAGAGATAAATAAGGGAACTCAATTGATTATATGATCATTGCAGAAGTTGATAGTGTCTCCTGAACAGAGCCGCAAACAGAGGCAGCAGTGGGCTTTGCAATCCAAGCTACAGATGCACACAAAACCTGCGTTCTGCAGGAGTGAGTCCTTCCAAGTGACCCTCCAGAGGATGTACTGCTCTGTGGCCTCGGTTCACCAAAGGAAAATTACAACAGATTGCCTTGTAAAAGCTGTTCCTTCCTGGGGTTGGGGGTGGGGGGCATGAGAGAAATGGGCTTCTGAAGGGGTAGGGAAGAGTGGGAGGGGAAATGATACAAGTTATCATGATTAAGCAGCCCAGGAGGCAAGAGGATCTTTATAAACTTAGTTATTCTCAATGATAGAAAGAGACAAGCCCCGAGTAAATTGGATCTATATAGAAGGCTGTTTTCCACTAGGTGCTGAGGAGGGCATTCTGTGGACCAGAACAACAAAGAATTATGGCTTCTCTCTTACTATTTTGAAGTCACTGGATTATATAGTGTTTAAATGACCTATCAGTGTTAACATTATTTTTTTTCTTTTCCGTCCACCCTTTCTTCTTCCCTCCTTCCATCCCTCTTTTTCTTCCTTCTTTCCTTCTTTCCACCCTTCTTTTTCTCTCTACCCTTTACATTGCTGCTTCATGGAGACAGACACGCTCCTTAAATCACATCTGTCCTAGTGTCTTTGTGAGATGTGGGTTATATATCCAACCTGCTGAAACGCGGGATGAGTACTATGTTATAGTAAGAGGTGGGTCTGGAAACAGACGATTATGATCAGGAAGCTTCCACTAATAGAAGCCTGTATTTTAGGACTTTTGAGATTTTGTCACAAATACATATACAGTGATATCGAGATTGATGGGTATCTGGACTCTGTTAAAATACTTTGTATGAAAAATATAAAATTCCCACTGTGTTTGGCTTACAATAAACCCACACATTTATTAATTAGCAGAACCCATATTCCTGGGTATTCTTTGAATCATAAGACTATGGGAATAGTCAGCAAGTTGCAAATCTTTGGCAGAAACAGCTATAAACTATAATGAGATGCAAGCTTGGGATGAAAAGAAAAGGCAACAAAATGTGTTTTGTGTATTGACATTTTTATTAGTAAAATATAACTAAAGGAACAAAATTGACAGGGATAAAATTTTCCAACCAGCAGTGGTACAATTACAGCTTGGAGATCTTGTCAAACATCAGGAGACCATTAAGAAGCAGTCCTAGTCATTGCACAGCAAAGAAAACAAATTCACAAAAAAATACCTTGTCAGGGTAAATTCCTTTCTGCTCCAGATACCAAGCATCTAACAATTTTCTCCCCAGGACAGGCAATAAAGAGAATACATATATAAATATAGAGATGATGATGATGATGATGATGATGATGATGATGATTCCCATGGTTGTGAATTATTTCAGTTCTATCCAAATTTTCAAATATCCCAGTTGGTCTAGTGGAACTACAAGAAAACATACGGGAGGATGTACAGATGTCCAGGTTATGACTGCTGGAGTATCACAGACATTTATGCTTCTCTTCTCCATTGAAGTGCTTCTTTGGAGAAAGGTGATGTAAGAAACTGATTTCCTCAGTTATCTTGCCCTTATTCTGTTGCTTGCCTAAATTCACAATCTCCCCATCATGGTGTATGGATGCCTGTATGGGCATGAAGGGTGAGAATGGGAAGTGTTTGGGTTATGGCCTGGCCTGCTTAGTGTTCTCTATGGCCTGAGAATAGGGAAGTTTTTATTATCAAGGCCATAGGAAGAATACATAGAAGGAAAGGGAAGGAAGCTAAACATCATGGAAGAATGCCAAAGTCAAAGGGTCAGTAGGAAGTCCAGAGGAACACTGAGACCAAGGGGGTGGGTGTGACAGGGGCAGGGGTCATGTCTGGGCAGAGAGCAAGATTCCAGTGCCATCCCCCCGTGCTTCAGATATGATCCAGCTGCCTTGCCTTGGGTTACAAACCTGAGTGTGATCTTAATCTGCTTGCTCTTCCTAACTTATCTTCTCCCCCAACATTCTGATTTGACCACTATAGCCTTTTGGTCTGTTTCTAAAACATATCAGACTTGTTTCCACCAAAGGCCTTTTCTCTGGCAGGTTCAGTCTTCCTGGGTAAGGATAGTTACTTCTTGTCTTTCAGCTCTCAGCTTTCATTTCAGCTTTGTATGGCTTTACACCTTCTTCCAGGTCTGTGCTTAAACGTTGTCTCCATGATATAACTTCCACTTTTAGCCAAGATGAAGTTACAGAGACTGTATTTATCTTCTCACCTGAGGCAATGAAAAAGTAAATTGAACTAAATACAGAAAAATATAGTTAGAGCAGTGTTTTAAGAACTGGACATTAAGCAACAAGGACAGAGTTTCCTGAGAGACAAAAAGCAAATGAACTGAGCTCTCTGACAGAGAGAGTTTCCAGGCCACAGTGTAGAGAGTAGGAATCTAGGAGGAGCCCAGAAGATAACTTGAGTTGAGGAGACCAGGGAAAACTCAGGGGAGAAAAGGCAGTCAGACTCACAGAACACATTTCAGGAGAAAGCTGTACAGAGAAAGAACCTGAGAGATCTTCAGAGTCTCTCTCAAGTATTTATTGAAGTGCATGCATGAAGCATGAATGGCCAATAAGTACATGAAAAGATGATCAACATTGCACTAGGGCAATACAATATAAAACCACAATGCAATACAATTTCAAACCTACTAGAATGGCTATCATAAAAAAGACATACAAAAAAAAATGCTGGCAAAAATGTGAAGAAACAGGACCCGTATGCATTTCTGGTGAGAACTGCAGCCACACTGGAAAATCAAAACTCTCAACACAGATTTCTAAAGCTCGTAGTAAAAATATCTTTCAAAAAATAAAGTGAAGTAAAGACTTTTTCAAACTTACAGAAACTGTCTGGAGTAGTAGAATATCAGTACATCAGTAGATCCACAGTAGAAGAAATATGAATGGAAGAATGAAGATGTTCAGGCAGAAAGTAAATGGTATCAAGTAGAAATGCAGATCTACATGATGAAATGAAGAGCTCTGGTAATGGTATTGTAATGTTATTTCCTGTAATATACATGATATGGTATAGCACTTGAAGATAAATCATAATAAAGAAAGAAAGGTAAATAAAGGACAACAAAAGAGATAAGTGAACTCATTAGATATGATTCCATTTAAAAAAAAAAAAAACCTCTCAGTCTAAAAGATGACATAAAAAATAGAGGGAAACAAAAAAATAGGACAAATTTTTAAAAATTCAAGATTATAAACTTAAACCTAACCATTTCAATAATAAAACTAAATGTAAATGGCCTAAATATTCTGCTTAGAAGGCAGAGTTTGTCATACTGGGTAGAAGAGCAAGATCCCAACTACATGCTGCTTAAAAGAAATGCACTTTAAATATAAAGATGCAAATATTTTAAAAGTAAAAGGATGGGAAAATAGATACATCATATTAACAAAAATGAAAGATAAATGGAGAGACTTTATTATTAGAAAAAGTAGATATTAGAGCAAAGAATATTGTCTAGTACAAGGAAGGCCATGTTTTTAAAAATATCAAATGACTCAATTTATTCATAACACAAAAATAAGCTAAATAATTATGTATCTTATAATAAAGCTTTAAAATGCATGAAGCAAAAATGGATAGAAATATAAAGAGAAATGCACAATCCACAATTTTACTCAGAGATTTCAATATCGCTCTCTCAATAACAACAGGATGGAAAATCAGTAAGGATATAAAAGACTTGAATAACACTCTGAACCAACTTGACCCAATTAATATTTATAGTCTGACCCACCTGCCAAAATCAAAATATGCATTCTTTTAATTGCACACAAAATATTTATCAAGATAGAAGATATTCTGGGCCGTAAAGTCATTAAAAGAGTTTTAGTAAATCTACAAGAATTCAAGTCATACAGAGTATGCTACTGATCAAGTGGAATTAAATTAGAAATAAATTACATAGAATTTCTGGAATTTGTAAACTAATAGCATGCTTCCAAATAATACCTGGGTCGAAGAAGAAATAAAAATGGAAACTGGAAAGTAATTTATTTTTTTTTATTATTTTTATTTTGTCAATATACAATGTAGTTATTTATTGTGTCCCATCACTGAAACCTCCCTCCCTCCTCCCTCTCCCCCTTCCCCCCCAGGTGTGTCCCCTCCATTTGCTTGTTGTAAGAACTTCAAAAAAAAAAAAAAGTTGTGGAGAAAGTAATTTTAATGAAACAAAAATGAAAATACAACATTGAAAGAAATGTTACCTCCTCTACTTCATTTATATCTGATATTTTGGTATTTATTTCATCCTTTTACTTATTAATTGTATATCTTCTCCCTTTGGAATGGACGCTGTATGTGAGTAAAACATCTTCTGTGCTGCTCATTACTGTATCCTCAGGACAGTACCTGACACCTAGTATTGTTCAGTAAATTTTACTGAATGAATAAATGAATACAAAAAAGACATCTTAAAGAATAAAAATAAGGGCTGGGAGCAGAGGATAGGAAAGAATAGGGCGGCCTTTCTTTTCAACCAAGGTGGGTGGGAGTTTGCTGGTGGGCTGAGGGTGGGTGGGAGTTTGCTTAACTAGAAGAAAGGAGCTGGAGGGAGAGATCTCCAGAAATCTTATTTGGCAGAGATCTGCTGGGCCGTCTGGCCAATTTCACAGCTGCTTTTATGACGCTGTGGCAAAGAGAACATGAAAATTGTTTTCCTAAAGCATTTCCCACTTTGAAAACAATCAGTATTGAAAGTCGCAAAGCATAGGTTGTCTGTAAAAATACTCCCCTGCTGCAGGCAGGTCTCCTTGCATTCTCCTTTGCATCTGGTACTTACCTTTTCTTTGCTTCTATGGAGTAATGATTTCATTGAATTACAGCAACAGCAACTAGTATCTTAGAAATTCTTATCTGCATGGCATGCAGGAACTGTGGTGATAAACACAACATGAATAAAATTAACATATTGCAAACTAAATTAAGTAATGAGTAAATCTCTCAAGGGTTTATACAAATCTCATAAACAAGCAGTAGTTGAACAGAGGGTTGGGATTAATATATTTAAATTAACCTCAAGCAAATCTCAATTCAAACTCTGTACAGGTATGATAGCCCAGAAAGACCTACTATCAGCTCAAAATGCCCTTGATAGTCTTCTGAAAGAACCACTGAGACCCTCTTCTTAAACAAGGCCTACTGTCACATTAGTAATAGTGGTTTGGAGGAAAACAGGAGCAAAGATACATATACAAATATCTATATCTATATGTATATTACATATACATACATTTGCATACACACTGTGCATTCTCATTATTTGCAGCAGTTATGATCTGTAATGTCACCAAGAACATTGAATTAGTGAATACTAAACCCATAGAACTTAGAGGAAATTATATTTATATATCATAATCTTTAGTTCTAAAATTTTTTGTAAAAATTTTCATTTCCTCTTATATCTAATGTCTATGTCTGGAGGCTCTTCCATTTCTCCTTTCTAGTTTTCATTTATAGAAACAACTACAGTTTTAAGTTCTTAAA
>NW_007739253.1:10027-11662 GCF_000696425.1 Galeopterus variegatus | reverse complement strand
ATTTTTCCCAAGGGACGCCATGGTCATTTCCTGGAATCTTGCATCACTCATCTGTGTTGGTGGGAATCTTAGGGTTGCTTGCAGTGTATTCACCAGCCTTGCAAGGAAAGCTGATTCTACTCTTAGAGGAAGCATTCTCTTCTTCCTCTTTCTTTTTATCCTACTTTTTCTCTTCCTGTTCTCCTTTCTTTCTTCTTTTGTTCCTGGCCACCATTTGGGACTGACCCTTTAACAATTCACTAGACTTGTGCAGAAGTCTCTCGAAGTCACACTGGCTCTGCTGCGGGGCTATTTGTTTTTGTTTGTTTGTTTTTTGTGACCGGTAAGGGGATCGCAACACTTGGCTTGGTGTCGCCCGCACCGTGCTCAGCCAGTGAGCACACCAGCCCTCCCTATATAGGATCTGAACCCATGGCAGGAGTGCTGCTGCGCTCCCAGTGCCGCACTCTCCCGAGTGAGCCACGGGGTCGTCCCAGCTGCAGGGCTATTTGTAGCCCACTTCCCACTGCATTTCTATTTTAAGATATAAGCCATGTGGCAGTCAGAATAATGGCACCCCAAAGATGCCCACATCCTAACCCTTGAAATCTGTGGATATGTTACCTTGTAGGGCAAAGGACTCTATAGAGGTGGTTAAATTAATATCACACTTCCTCATCAATCCATTTTCCTTTATTCAGGCTACACATTCATGGTTCTGTTATTCCTTCTTCATATGACAGTTTCCAGATTGTTTGCCATCATTCTTTTGGAATTCACAGCTTGGCAATGTGCCACTTGATGTGTGGTTATCAGAACTAGACACCCTAACATAACCTAATTACATAATAATAATATTAGCTAAGATTTAGCAAACGTCTTCTACATGTGAGAAATTGTTCTAAGCATTAGATTCACTGATGTAAATTTTACAACAATCCTATGACTGTTGTCATCAGCCTTATTCTAAGACCAGAAAACAGAGGCACAGAGAGAGAGGTTGAGTTACGTGCTTATGGTCATATGGCTGTAAGTGGAATTTACAACCAGACAGTCTTGCTTCAGAAACTGTGCTCTTAACAACCCTGCTAGGACTATTTACTGCCCTACTTTGGTTCTATTTAAACTAATATTAATAAAATATTTCATAGTGTTAAGGGATGGACTGCACATTTAGAGAAAGCCTCTATCCTGCAAAAGACAGAACAAAAGAAGTAAAAGAGAAAATGGAACCAAATGGAAATAGTGGCAAGTCAGCGTAAGATGAAAATTTTAAAGAAAAATTAATTAACAGACACAGAGAGTGAAGAAGAGATACTGCACTGATGAAAATATAGACACAATACTCAAGAAGAGAATAATCAGTGAACATGAGCTATTATAAATAAAATAATTAATAACTGAAATAAAAATTAGGTTGAAAGGTTGAATGATAAATCAAGGTAATCTCTCTAGAAGTAGAACAAAAGCACAAAGAAATGGACAGTCTGAGAGGAATGATAAGAAAAATAGAGAATTAATCCACAAAGACTAGTATCCGGCTAATGCATAAAAGGTAATTTTAGGTCAATGAGAAGTACTTGACTTTTCAAAAAGTACATGGAATTTATTTAAAATTCCAGCACTGCAGGAAATGACAACCCAGATTAAAGGGGC
>NW_007739253.1:6203-8977 GCF_000696425.1 Galeopterus variegatus | reverse complement strand
GTACATGGAATTTATTTAAAATTCCAGCACTGCAGGAAATGACAACCCAGATTAAAGGGGCCCACTGTGTACTAAGTACGATGCTGGAATAAAGAATGACACAGGGAATAAAGAAAAATGTCTAAATCATGTGAAAAGGAGAGACAGACCAAACCAAGCCTGGTAACACGGCAAGTCCTGAGAATCAAAGTGGAATCTTACTTTTCAACTTTGATTTCTATACTGAGTAATATTACCTTTCAATTAAAAGAGTAAAATAAAGACATTTTCAGACGTGGACAATCTCCTAAAATTTACTTCCTATGCCTTCTTTTTCAAGAAGCGACGGGAGAAAGCGGTCTCCTCCAACAATGAAATAAACCAAGAAGGAAAACAACATGGGAACAGATGTGGAAGAGGAATCAAAAGGATGGCTACCAAAGCAACTCCAGATATGCAAGCAAAGCTAGAAGACACATAGTCCAGACTGCAGAGGGAGGGGTGTCAGAGCAAAGATCAAGAGGGGTGTCTTCTGGAAAAGTGATAGATTGTGTAAAAAAATCATATTGAAAATATTTAGCCAGAGATTCCCCCCAAAAAACTAAGCAAATGAGAAAAAGAAGGAATGATTAACTCCTGGGAAAAACTAAAAGCTCCAGATGATAGAAAGTACACATACAGTACTCCACTTGGGTTAACAGTAAACAATGTGTTCATGGTCATAATAATGAAAATACTGAGAATAATTTTAATTATAAAATTATGATAAAACTATATTTGGGAGTATGGGGGAAAGAAAAGAAAGTTTTTAAAAGTTAAAATCATCTACAATAATAAACAGTCAACAGATAAAGTCTAAAAGTGATGCATCAGATGGCAGTAGACATATATGTTATTTTAAAATATGGCAGTAAGTATCAGAAGTAACAACGAGAAGGAATTGAAAATAGATACTATTAAAAATGGGTAGAGATGGGGTGGAGCTGCAGCAGGGGACTCTTGGGGGTTGTTGTATCTTAATAGGTCCATTAGACTTTTATTTTGTATTTAATGTTTTTTTTTAAAAAAAATTAATTAAAACATGAGATACTTTAAACCAAAAAAGAAAAAGAAAAAAAAAATCTCAAAGCATATGAACATTGTAAGTTCCTTGCTGTGTGTTTGACAAAGTGCTCCACACACAGAATCACTGTGCACTCCCATGGGTTGTTGACATTCGACATGCCTCATGAGACTACTGTATTTTTAACATTTCATAGTTGAAAAGACCTNCGAGGTGCTAGTAAAGATGAACAATTTTATATGCTCGTTCACCAATTGACGACTTCTGTGAACTGTCTGCTCTATTCTTTGGCCTATTGGAGTTTTCTTTGACCTAAAAGGGTCTTTTCATGCATTAATATGAATGATGTGTTGACCAATATTTTTAGAAGTTAATTTTTTTAACTCTATATTTTCATACTTTAAACTGTTTTTTTTTTTATGTGGCCAAACTATTTTTTGGTAATTTCTTCTCTGGAGTGGTGCACTTTATCTAGAGAGTAAATAAACATGCACTTAAATATAAAACTAATCGGTAACAATGGAATATCAAAATCCCATTGGGGCTCAAAGAATTCCACCCCAAAATGAAGGTCTCAAAAGCAGCCTCAGAAGCAAAGTCTCTCTCTGACCTTTTCCTGCCCTCCTGTCTCCTGCCCTTCAGGCTCCACCAAGGCAAGCCATAGAAACTAGAATCCCTCTTCCCGATGGTGGATCATCAAAACCAGAACCCCCTTTCCCCAAAGCCAGCCAAAAAGGGTAAAAATATTATTCTAATCCTCCTCCACCTTTCTGTGTAACAGCTGATCGTAAAGAAATTAATACCCTCTTTCCAGAGGGGTCATACCCCATACCCAGGAGGAAGAAACTCCACGATAGAGGGGCCTAAAGAATCTGAGCAGGCAGGCCTTGGTGAGTTTCCCCACTCAGTCTCCTAGCATTAGGTTGTGCCTTTTTTGTCCAATCACATTTCTGCACAGCTATCTCTGCTTCATAGTACTGAAATTTAAATGTTGACAGTTTTCCCTGCATCTCTGGATCTTCTTCAGTCTGAAGTCTCCCATGCCACATAAAACTATGATCGGATACATTTGTTATGCTTTTCTCTTGTTAACCTGTCTTTGTTATAGGAGTGGCTACTGACCCTTATGATGGGGAGGACAAGGCCCACCCCCTTTCCACCCCTCCGGTCTTGACAGTGTAAATAAGGAATTCCAAAAACTTCCACCCATTGAAGGACTCTGGCTTCCTTCAAAGAGTGCTCTGAGGAACATCTATTGAAAGCACATAACAGAATTAGGCAGAACTAAAAGTCACTGGGCCCATGTACTGGAGCGAATCTTCACAGCCAAACTACTAGGATTCAGAAACCAAAATAATGGTACTAATTCACTAACACTGACTGAGCACTTCTTAAGTGACAGGCACTAATTCAGCAATTTACATGCATTATCTTATCAGACAGAAGAAGTTGGAACTATGGCTCTGAACTCTAAGTGCAGACTTATGCAGCTCATGTGCCAGGAAAAGTCCTGGGGGAGGCCAGGACCATGGGGTCCAGTCATGGCATGTGGGTTTGAAATAAAAACATAAAACTACTGCTCATTCTCACTGTACAAAGGGGATGATATCCGAGACAAATAATAATCTTTCAAAGTATAAAATCAAAGCAAGTCATTATTTTCGTTTTTCGATGCCATTTTCCCCCAAAGACACAATCAACATATTTAAAGACACTGCCATTGAACAGATGG
>NW_007739253.1:0-5218 GCF_000696425.1 Galeopterus variegatus | reverse complement strand
ATGCCATTTTCCCCCAAAGACACAATCAACATATTTAAAGACACTGCCATTGAACAGATGGAGATTGGTGTAATTCTCAGTTTCCTTACAGAAACTTCCTTCTCAGTTCTGTGTCATTTACCTCTGTTTTCTTATTCACAACTTGTTTTCTCACTCACAAGTTATAAATGTCACATACCCCCTCCTTTTGGAAGCTAGTGTTACTATAACAGAATTATCCTCCTTAGGTAGGAGGTAGCTTGTACCTCTGTTTTTCTGGGTATGAGTAATAAATTTTGAGTCGTGCTTAGTTCAGTCAGCAAGATGAGAAATTAAGGTGAATACTGATGCACCTGACTTTCTCACTGGAAGTGTGTTCAGAGTCCAGCTAGCTCCCACAGGAGGACACCCACAGAGAGATGCCCTGTGACCCAACATCTGGTCAGATCCAGCAAAGCTGGAGAAGAGCAAACATGGCCTCCTTCTCCAGCTTCCTCAGTGCCACCCCTTCTTATTCTACAGTTTCTGTCCCTTGGATTCTCACATCTGATTTTTATATTCTGCCTCAACTCCATTTGTCTACCTGGGCCTTAGTGTTCTTATTTTTCCGATTCCATTCTCCCCATCCACCCTTGACTTCTCTGTCTCCCTTAGGGCCTTGCTCTGAGATTAGCTCATCTCCCAGACTAGTTCCTGATCATCTGCTAACTGGTGATGGTGATCCAATGGGTTATTGTCAGAACACACACCTGCATCTTGGCAGGTGTATTCAAAACTCACCTCGATGGATATAATAACTACATGCAAGGGACCAGCAAGCAGACCTGGTTTCCTCAACCTTACAAAGAGGAGGGCAGGTCACACCCTCTCTAAGGATGCTACCAACTCTGGCATTCCGTAGCCAGTCAAAGATCAATAGGAGGGATGATATGTTATTGTTCCTGAAATAGTCCCATTCTAAGAGGGGACTGAGGCTGCTGCTTATGGAGACTGGATGAGTGGTTATGGATGGCTGCTGCACACATGGCTGCATAGAAAGAGTAAGTAGTACCAAAGGGTGACATTGCAGGATCCCTGTCCTGTTTCTCACAAGCTGGCTTCTCACCATACTACCTTTCAGAGTCCTGTGGATTCCAGCTCATGCTAATTTCTGGACTTCCCTGAATTGGCTCATGGTTGATGTTGGGACCACTCGGGTTTATAAATTAGAATGAATTATACAAATATAAATCTTTTAAAAAATATTGCTATTGTAAATAACAACTTCATTTTAATATAATGTATAAATGGCATATGTTACATTAATTATATAATATTTATAGTAATTAATATAATAATTGTATAGTAATTACATACTCATTAAATATTTTAGTACATATGATTTAAACTTTACATAATTTNAGCCAATTTTTATGTACAGCAGAATTCTGAAACTTAGAGCCACTTTCTGATGGCTTTGGGTCTGGGCTGCTGTGACTTGTGCGTGATATCACCCATGATGGGCTCGAGACCCTTCAGGGGCCCCCTCACCAACTTTGCTTTAGTTGACCAGTTGACCCACTTCTACCGCAGACACATGGCACAGATCACAATGAGAGACTGTGAAGCTTAGTTAATATTTAAAACAGTTTGATGCTCAGATAAAAAGGGATTCAAGTTGTCACCAATTAGTAGGAAAAGACTAATTATCATACAGACCTATGATCCTTTATAACTAAAAACATTAAAGGAATCTAAAAGCTATCACTTTTTATGAAAGAGCAGATGGCCTGAATTAGACCCCTCAAATATAATGAATGTGTGCACATACGTGTGTGTGAGCGTGTGCATGTGTACCATGAAACAGGAATCTTTTTTTAAAGGCTGTTGGGGGAAAAGGAGGGAATAAAACAGAAAACACAATGTCAGTATCCTTGTATTTATTCTACCCAGTACTGTCCATGGGAATTTACTCAGAAAAAAAGTGTCTTCTTTTCCTGATTTTTAACTGCTTGAAAATATGCCTCAATTTAAATTATCTTATTTCAAAAAAATTCAGTAGTTCAGGAACTAGTTATTGAGTTCCTACTGAGAACGAGGCGCTCAGATAATATGATTAACAAACCACAGGACTGGTTCTTGGGGAGCTCACAGTCCAGCAGCAGACGGTGAGCACCTGAAGTGTGATGGGTTGTTACCCTGTCACCCAGCTGTGTGCCTGATCACACGCATCACTACCAATCCCTTCTGCCATTCTTGGGAAGCAGCAGTTTGTCTCATGTCAGCCTTTGGGTTTCCTCCTCAGTGGTTGGTTTTCCTTGTCCTGTGCTCCTTCCCAAACCCAAAAGCTGGGGGAAATTACTGCTGCCCCAGCTGCAGATTGTCTCTGAGACCCCTCCAAGGGTTGCCACATACAGTTATGGAGGCTGTGCAAGACACCCGGACGTGGAAAGTTCTCAGGTCCTTTGGCTGCCCAGGCCTCCCATCCTCACGACATCGTAGATTCTATTGTTGGTTTGGGAGGTAACTAGGGTAACTCAACGTAGGAGAAAACAGGCCAGAGTTTTTCTCAAAGGCAAAAGGAAACTTTTTGCAAAGAAGTTCAAATCTTCACAACCCTCCCACCATTTCCCCAAGAAAGAAACCCGAAGGGCTCCCATACATGCTTCATGCATACACAGTATCTTCAAGTGGGGGCCAAGAGAAGATGGGAGTGGGAGAGTCATCCAGACTGATGGCCATGAAAGGGTGACTTCTTCTGAGTCCTCTGTGCCAGTGAGAGTGAGAATACGCTTCCTCAGCATTTACTCCAGTCTTCTGATGGAAACCCTTGGTTCGAACATGAGTGTGCGTGCACATGCACACACAACACATGCGGACCAACAATTTTCTGAGATACTTTAGCCTGAATCTATGCTAAGTGAGAAAAATATTTCCCTAATTGAAACATTACCCATCTGTTTAGTTTTCTCTCCCTCAGTGGAGGTGGGACTCTACGTTATAACTCGGGGTCACTTCAAACTGTACCCCGAGCCACTGGTGCCCAACAGTAAGAAACCATGGCATAGGTTTTCTCTACCTTTGAACACTTTGAAAGCAGGGTGTCCTCAATGCCTGTTTTCAAGAGCAACCCCCCAGGGATTGGAGGAAGGTATGCATGCAGGCGAAGTCTAGTATTTCAAATAAAGCAGGAAAAAGTAAAAATCACCACAGGACTGTGGTCTTTTGGGAGGGGGATTGAATTAAACTGTCCACTTCCAGAATAAATTGTTTATATCAGATTTTTTTTTCCAACTTGGTTTGCAAATATAATGTTAAGAACATTATAAGTTTACTCCACAATGTCAATACCCCGAAATTATAAATTATTTACAAACAGGTCCAGAAATTTGGGGAATAAGGATTTGGGGCAATGAGATTCTTTCATTGAGTTTGGGATAATACTTGGGGGCAATGAGAATAAAGTATGTTAAAGTGTGGGAATGATCAAATTTAGAGAGAAATTAAAAGCTTTAGCAAACTGAGGATCTTTTCCCGATACAACATCAAGACCGGATGTATTAAGACTTTCATCTAACAGTTACAATGAGTTATTATCAAATAATGACTGAGATTGGTTATTTCATCACATATTAATTTCTGCACCTAGGTGTAGCTGCGTTTGAAAGCTTGAGGGCACATCTTTTGTAACACAGAGCAAAGGCACCACGTGGCCTGGTGAGGGGTGTGCTGGACAGTCTTCCCTCAAACCACCACAGTGATTTACCCAGTTTTTATCCAGCTTTACTCTTCCACTGGTCTAAGTGTCTTCCACTAAGAGCACACCACACCTCTCTCTCTGATCCGATTCCCCCGACTCTCCATTCATTTGGCAGATAGGATACTGTAAAGAATGGATTACTTTAAGAATGCCCAGTTTGGAAATGAAGATCTCTCCTAATCAGCGGAAAACTTTCTTAGTTGTTTTTTTATTCTTTCTTTTTCCATCTTTAGAGAATTTTATCCCCCTCCTGCTGCTGAACTTGTGACAAATCCATTGATTGAGCTCCTCAGTTATAAGACAATAAGGAAAATTTGTTTCCCTGAATTCTTTTTTTAAAAGAAATAGAAAAAAAAAAAAAAAAAAGAAGTTAAATGAGAGATGGAAGTGTAGGTACAATTCCAAGCTCCTAACCTCTAAGCAATTCCAGATCAATGTGGGCTCTGTCAGTGACCTGGGAGGAGACATTTTAACAGTTAAAAGTATATTTAGATGATTAAAATAGAGCTAAAGCATAAGTCTAATAGAAACAAGAAAAGGAGATCTTCGATTCTGGAATGCCCTGTCATTCTTAAAATGTGAATTGAATTATTTCCTGAAAAGCTCAAAAACATTGTTAATCATTCCCTTTTCAGTCACAATGTTTAGCAGGGTCCCGAGTGCCTGTCTAACAAATAGTACCATTGCCTTGAGTGACCCAAATGAGGCATAAATCCTCACACACTTCCTACATGTCAAAATGGCCCATAAGATTTTAAAATAAACATCCTTGCTTGACAACTCCTTTGCAATTAGACCCCAGGACTGGGTTTGTGTGTCGACTGTTCATGCTGCCTCTGTTTTTTCAAAGTTTTCTTTCCTTTGCTCTCTCTTTCTAATTGTATATTTTATAGGATACTGGCAATCTTCATGACTCTAAGGTTTCTGGCAGTCAAGTGTTACTGAAACCAGGATCTTGCAAGTAGTTAAAAAAATAGTTTAACTGGGAGTCCAAGAAAGGTGCTTCAAAGAATGTGTTGAGTCCAAGCAAACTTTATCTCATCAGTTGGTCTCTTCCTCCTTGAGAAAAGAAAGGGAATATGATGAATAAAACATATACAGACCTGCTTGCTATAATGTGACATGCTAAAAGTCGGTTTCAGACAGATAAAACTGAAGTAGGGTGAGAATACAATCATGAATTAATTTACTTAGTTAACACTTCTACTAGCATTTGTTGTGCACCTGCTATGTGGTAGGCATGGTGTCCTTGTGCTGCATTAGAGGTAGAAGCTATAGACCTCCACCACCTGCTTTCCAGATACTTTAAATCTAGTAGTGATAATAAGTTACATCGCCAAATAACTTTATTACAAAGTACTAGATAATGCCCGGATGAAGCTATGAATAAAGATCTTAAGCATCATTAGAAGAATACTCTTGGATCTGACTAGAGGAATGTGGAAAGTCTTTATAAAGGAAGTGGATTTTCCACTCAAAAAAAGATTTCTGAAGAATTAC
>NW_007739252.1:59333-60820 GCF_000696425.1 Galeopterus variegatus | reverse complement strand
ATCTGCAGAAAAGTGGACTCTTTCACACTGTTGGTGGGACTATAAACCAATAAAGCCATTATGGGAAACTGTATGAAAGTTCCTCAAAAATAAAATAGAACTACCATATGATCCAACAATTACACTGCTGAGTGTACATCAAAATGAAATGAAATCAACATGACAAAGAGATATCTGTACTCCCATGTTTATTGCAGCACTGTTCCCAATAGTAAAGATATGGAAACAGATAGAGAGCCTATCACTGGATGAATGTGTAAAGAAAATGTGGTTTATATATATGTATATATGTAACGGAATATGATTCAGCCATAAAATATAATATAATTCTGTCACTTTCAACAACATAGATAAACTTACAGGACATTATGTCAAGTGAAAATATCCAAGTACAGGAGGACATATACCAGAGAATATAAATACAATAAAATGGTAAAGAAAACAAAATATTTGTTCTTCGAAAAGATCAATAAAATTGACAAACCATAAGCTACACTGACTAAATAAAAAGAAAGAGAAAAGATGGAGATAACTAAAATCAGAAGTGAAAGCAGCGGTATTACAGCTTATTTTACAGAAATAAAAATCATTATTAGAGAATACTATGAATAATTATACATCAACAAATTAGATATTCTAGATAAATAAAAAATTTCCTAACTACACATAAATTATTAAACTGACTCAGGTGAAATAAAAAATGTGAACACACCTACAACAAAGATATTCAATTAGGAATCAAAATGTTCACAAAATAAAAATCCAGACCTAGATGATTTCACTGGTGAATTCTTCCAAAATGATTAAAAAAAATTAAAACCAATCTTACTAATTTACAGTCCCATCAACAGTGTAGAAGAGGTTGCTTTTCTCCACATTCTCACCAGCATTTGCTATTCTGTCATTTTGATAATAGCCAGTCTAGCTGGGGTGAGATGCAATCTCAGTGTGGTTTTGATTTTTATTTCCCTGATGACTAATGATGTTGAACATTTTCTCCCCTGTCCCTCAATGCAAATCATTTAAAATCTATTTCAATCCACAGGCCCTGCTGGAAGCCCACCTAGGTTAAAACACGTTTTTTTCTCATTCTCCTTTATGCTGTGTATTGTCCATCTTTTATTGTGGCAGGATATTTTGTATTTTCTAACTTCTTTGTAATCATTTCCATTTCACCTACAATGTGCATTCTGTTTCTCCTAAAGCTGATAATTTTTTTTCTAAATAGGAGGGTCAAAGTATTGCAGTTATTTAACAATTTAACTTTATATTTTCCATGATGTTTAGTGCAGGTTCATGCACACAATAGTTATCTAAAATGCCTGTCAAATATTACTGACCTGACCATTTAAACATCCCAAGTAAATACAAAACTATTCAATGAACCATGAAATGCACAAGCAATTGAATGACTGAGTTGTTGTTGACATTTTACCTGCTCCATTTTGATCAGGAAACAATCAACAAAGTCCCGAGGATTGTGAATA
>NW_007739252.1:57245-59011 GCF_000696425.1 Galeopterus variegatus | reverse complement strand
TCTTTGTAATCATTTCCATTTCACCTACAATGTGCATTCTGTTTCTCCTAAAGCTGATAATTCTTTTCTAAATAGGAGGGTCAAAGTATTGTGGTTATTTAACAATTTAACTTTATATTTTCCATGATGCTTAGTGCAGGTTCATGCACACAATAGTTATCTAAAATGCCTGTCAAATATTACTGACCTGACCATTTAAACATCCCAAGTAAATACAAAACTATTCAATGAACCATGAAATGCACAAGCAATTGAATGACTGAGTTGTTGTTGACATTTTACCTGCTCCATTTTGATCAGGAAACAATCAACAAAGTCCCGAGGATTGTGAATATCTAGTGATTCTTGGTGTTCTTTTACTCTCTCCAAAATATAATTTTTCACATATGCCATATTTTTAAAGAATTTGTTCATAATCCCTGGTACATAATTATTGAGAAAAGGGAAATTATTGCAGATCTAAAGGAGAAAATGATAATTTATTAAATTAAAAAAAACATATAACAAATACCTTCCTACACACATACTCACACACACACATACACACACGTACATATCAAGTATCAAACTCTGGTTAGAAATTATATTTACAAGTATGAGTAGAATAAGGCATCCATCAGGAAGAGGAAAATTTCATTGTACATATATACTCATTGTCTAGGCTAATTGAAAAATTTGAGGGAGAAAATTATGACCAGAGGATCAAAGAGCATAATCATTTCCTAGACTCAGATATCATTTTTATAGTATAAACGCATCTTTACAAGAATTCTCTCACTTTATACATTAATTCTTTCCTACAACCTTGAAATATAACATGGCATGAGTTACTATGATTCACTTTTTTTGTAGATGACAACAGAGGTTAGGGGAGTTTGAGCAAACTGAATTAGAGCACAAAACTAGTCCCCACATTTTTAATTTCTATCAAGCAGCCTGAGAAATGGAATTAGTATTTGAGAATTGGAAGGGTGTAGAAGATAACTCGGAAACCAACTGTGCTCCAGAGCAGTTACGTGACTTCTCCAAGATCACATCATTATTATTGAGGCAGAGTGAAGGACATGCCAATCCAGCACAAGGCAAAATTGAGATGTTTCTTTATGGTTCATCCACATAAAACCAAACTTTTTATCATTCCTAACCCAGTAAACTTGTCAGCTAGGATCACAGCTGAAGCATAAAACAACCCTACCCTACTCAGGGTTTCCTGGAAGCTTCTATGGTCTCCAATATTCTCCCTCCTTGAAGGAGATATTCTCTTCCTAAATCAGGATATTTCTTCCAAGTAGTATGACTAAGAGGTCACTAAGTGTTCATTGAACTGCAAGTCTTGTGAGAAATGGAGGCCTTCAAAAGGGCCTTGGCGTCCATTGAATGACAAGGGCTTCCTAGGAAAGTTAAAAAAGTGCTTTGTGGAGATGACTTTGATGTTTAGTAGAAAAACCACCAGTCAGGGAGCTAACGGGCTTGAAAGCCAGCCACGTATTTGGGCTTTATTTTCCTGTGTGTAAAATAAAGGGCTCAGCCATTTTTGCCAGGCGGGTATTCCATGATGCTCTGGGCAGGACAATGGTTTCTATAGCAGGGGTTTCGGGGTGGTTTTTATAAGTGTATGTAGAATTTTGGACTTGTCAGGAAAAAGAGCATAAGTGCCAAAAGAAAGGATCTTGATCTTAACTGCATCCATGGAGAGCTCAGATACTTGTTGTTTTCACTGATTTTTTCCATCAAGTTTAGAAAATTCTGATCTTTATAATCAAAAC
>NW_007739252.1:55094-56649 GCF_000696425.1 Galeopterus variegatus | reverse complement strand
TTCTGATCTTTATAATCAAAACGATTCTGGAACATAATGGAGCAGATCATATTGCAGGTAGTACAGCACAAGAAAAAAGTGGGATCACAGGGTGAGACTAAAAATTGAAAACAATTTTAAAATATCATTAAAATACACAGGTGCTATTGGTCAAAAGTGTCCCCCAAGGCAGGTGCTATTGGTCAAAAGTGTCCCCCAAGGTTTAGTGTATTGGAAATTTGATCTCTGTTGTAAGAGTGTTAAGAGGGTGGGAAACCCTATTATGGTAATTGAGAGGTGGACCTTTTAAGAAGTAATGAGATTGTGAGGACTATACTCTCAAGTATGGATTAATCCATTGATGGTTTAATGGGTGGTCAGGGTGTGGTTATGATGGCTTTATAAGGAGAGCAGATGAGTAGGTCAGCTCTCTCTTGGATCAGGCCATTTGCCACATGTGTTCCCTGCACTTCCCAGCATCTATAACTGTAAGAAATATGTTTTATTTCTTTATAAATTATCCAGATTTGAGTATTCTGTCATTAGCAACAGAAATGTATTAATACAACAGGTAAAGATAATTTAGAAATTTTATTAAACATCTTACTTACAAATTCCATTAATAGCAAAAAAACAAAAACAAAAACAAACAAAAACAAAAAGAACAATTCAGCACACATAAAATCAACACACTACTCTTACCTTAAACATGAGTTGGCCATTACAACCTAGCCAGTTAAAGCATGATATTTCAAATGCTCAATTCACATCCACTTCCTTTTTTTTACACTTGTGCAACACAAGTTGTCTCTCATTTTGGAAAGAATAAAATATATTTTTTGAAAATCTAATAATTCTAATCTTCAAAGCAGAATCACATCTGTCTGCAAAGCCTATAGAATATAAAGCACTGAAAAAGATAGAAAAAGAATACAAAGGGACCTAGAAGCTTTTTATATATAAGGAATGTGAAAGAATTGTGTGTTAAACCAGTAGAGATAAACTGAAGAGAGAGAGACTATAGTTGAAGTCATATATTTGAAGGTAGAAATGTGAAAAGCAGAATGCATCCATGTTATATGAAAAGAAAAACTGATATAAATGAACAATAAGTATAACATGGATTTGTTTATCTAAAAAATTAAAATGACAAATTTTTATTTCAAATATGAATCCCAGATAAGGCAAACGAAAAAAAGTAAAATAGAGCCTTTTTATTTTTCATTTCAATAGTTTTGTGTTTGTTTGTTTGTTTTAAATAACCTTCCTTCTTTAGTAGGTAAATATCCATCACCTCCAATCATTTTCCAAATTTATTGTTTCTTAAGTATATTAAGAAAAAAACCTCCTTTTTGTGAATTCTGGGATATTGTTCTGTACAGCCATCAACAGAATAGAACAGTTTGTATTAATAAATTATAAAATGTCACTATCAGGCCAAATCTGTCCTGTGATAGGTAAAGAAATTAAATTACAGAAAAAGTTTTCATTTCTTTGTTGAGAGATTTATAAACTAAAGTTGTTGTAATAAATGATCAATAAACCTCATATGTACTGCCCTCCCAAATTTACATCT
>NW_007739252.1:53219-53901 GCF_000696425.1 Galeopterus variegatus | reverse complement strand
GAAGGTATTGTCAAATCAACTGCAGCTGGAAAATTTCTACTCTGGCCTTAAATAGTCCACCCAGTTCCAGTCAATGAACGTCCCTTCATTCATGGGTTCCCGACTACAGTTCCAATTGGACAGAGAATTGGCCTTATAGATATTCCTCTCCTGATGAGAGCTGAAAGTCCAGACTAACTCTGACCAATCTAAGAGACTGGGCACTAGGTGTCTTCCATACCCTACAGTTACCTCTTTATGTCAGAGATGAATTCTACCTCATTTTAACATTAAATCTCCACCCCAAAGTAAGCATGGAACATATGTTACATGCATGTTTACTCACTGTGCAAGTGAATAACTTCCCTCATAAATATTCATAGAATTCCTCCAACCCATTGAATATGTATGTACAGCTGACCCTGCAAAACATAAAAAAACAGTTCTTCCCTCCCTTCTTAGAGATCACATTTTTAGTTTTCCCTGGAATGCATCTTCCCCAATCTGCAGATTGTTTCTCTTCTGTAAAGATTGTTTCTCTTCCTTAAAATAAGTCTCCCTTTTTTTTTTTCTTTACATGGTTCTTCTGTTAATGAATTCAACAATAAAAAGGAAAATGATATGTGAAACAAATACAGAAAAAAGTTACACTTAGGGAAGAAAGATTTAAAGAGGTTATTAATGATAGTTTAATTCTAGTTAA
>NW_007739252.1:50718-52527 GCF_000696425.1 Galeopterus variegatus | reverse complement strand
AGATTGTTTCTCTTCTGTAAAGATTGTTTCTCTTCTTTAAAATAAGTCTCCCTTTTTTTTTTCTTTACATGGTTCTTCTGTTAACGAATTCAACAATAAAAAGGAAAATGATATGTGAAACGATAACAGAAAGAAGTTACACTTAGGGAAGAAAGATTTAAAGAGGTTATTAATGATAGTTTAATTCTAGTTAAACATATCATTTTATAAATTGATATTTGTGTATTGTATATAATCATAGAATCATGCTATAGCACAGATGTACCCAAAATATATAAATCAATAAAGGAAGTAGTGGGTAGTGAGAAATAACTATTGCAGACATCTTTTAAGTAAGGTGCATTTACAAAATAATAAATGATAAGACTTGTATTGAGATATACCTAAGCAATTAAATTTCCACACAGCGTAATTATTGGCTGGAACTATAGGCCTGGAACAAACATCAGACATATCAGTGAGGTTGGCGGTACAAATACAATCCAATTAGGTGAAAGCATATGCCACTTGGTTCATGCTCCAAAGGAAGGTCATTATATAATGATAAAAGGATCTATCCAGCAAGAGGCTAAAACAATCATAAATATGTATGCAACCAACACCAGAGCACCTAGACATATAAGGCAAACACTCGTAGACTGAAATAGAGATATGTACCCCCAAAAAATAATACATGGGGATGCCAATACCCCTCTCTCAACATTGGGCAGATTATCTAACCAACAAATCAACAGAGAAACACAGGATTTAAACCACACTTTAGACCAATTGGACACGACAAACGTCTATAGAACATTTCATGCAACAATTCCAGAATATACATTCTTCTCATCAGCACATAGAAATTCTCCAGGATAAACTCCATGTTTGGCCAAAAATCAAGTCTCGACAAATTTAAAAATTTGAAATCATTTCAAGTATCCTTTCAGATCAGAACAGATAAAAACCAGAAATCAGTAACAAGCAAAACTTCAGACACTATACAAATATATGGAAAATAAACAACATGCTCCTCAATGACCAATGGGTCAAAGAATAAATTAAATGGGAAATCAAAAAATTTCTTTAATCTAATGAAAATAAAGATACATCATACCAAAACCTATGGGATACTGCAAAAGCAGTACTAAGAGTGGTGATTATTGCAATAAATTCTTACATGAAAAGTATAGAAAGATTCTAAATAAACAACCTTACACTACCTCAAAGAACTAGAAAAACACAAACAGTCTAACTCCAAAATTAGTAGATTGAAAGAAATATTTATGATCAGAGCAGAACTAAATGAAACAGGAATCAAAAAAAGAAACAAAAGATAAATTATATAAAAGGTCAAGTGGGTTTGTTGAAAGGTTAAACAAAATAGACAAAGCATTAGCTTATCTAAGTGAAAAAAGAAGAGAGGAGATCAAAATTTAAAAAATCAGAAATGAAAAAGGAGGTATTACAACCAATAACAGAAATACAAGGAATATTTAGAAAGTATTATGAACAACATTATGCCAACAAACTTGAAAAGCTGGAGGAAATGGATAAATTTCTGGACACATACAAACTACCAAGACTGAAACAAGAAGACAGAAAATCTCAATAGGCTGATAATGAGCCACAAGATAGAAGCACTAATCACCAGTCTCCCAACAAAGAAAGGCCCATAACCAGAAGGCTTGACTGCTGAATTCTACCACATAATTAAAGAAGAATTAATACCAATCCTTTTAAAACTGTTCAAAATAGTTGCAACAAAGCCCATTCTCGCAAACTCATTCTATAAAGCCAGCACCACCCTGATACCAAAACCAGATAAAC
>NW_007739252.1:48057-49114 GCF_000696425.1 Galeopterus variegatus | reverse complement strand
GCAGAGTTTAAGTGGTGGGAACAGCAAATAATCCAACACAGAACTGAAAGAAAAAACAAAACACCCACAGACCAGACACAAAATTGGATATTAACTAGTAAAGGTCTCACATCACCAAAGAACACTAGAAGTACTGAAAACCCCTTGGAGTCCCAAGCCAGGGAGGGCAGGAGGGCTGGGGGCCTCAGCCACAACCCCCTTACACCCACAACCAACCCAGACACTACCACCAAGCCACCACCAGAAATACCCCAGGCTCCCAAGCTGGGGCAGCGGGGCAGCAGGGGGGCAGGGCAGAGAGCCTCTGCCACATCACACTGACATCTTCATCCAGCTCAGCAACAACTGAGCCACTGCTGGAAGCCACCTGGTATCCCCTTCAGGAATGAGGGGGGTACCAAGGGCCTCAACAATGCCCCCCTCCTTCCTCTGTCTCTCACACTATTTCCTTCATCCTTCCTGTTTCCCCCTCTCACCAACTGCTCGGCAACATCATCATAGAATGTGTAAAATAATGATATAAATATATAAATAACCATATTAAAGAAAAAAAAAAAAGATCTACCGCATGATCCAGCCATCCCTCTTCTGGGTATATGCCCAAAGGAATGGAAATCATCATGTCAAAGGGAAACCTGCTCTCCCCCGTTCATTATAGCTCTATATACTATAACTAAAATATGGAACCAAACTAAATGTCTATCAGCAGACAACTGGATAAGGAAAATGTGGTGTATATACACAATCAAACACCACTTAGCCATAAAAAAAAATGAAATTCTACCATTTGCAGCAACATGGATGAGCTTGGAAAGAAATTATTATAAGTGAAATCAGCCAGGTGCAGAAAGAGAAATTCTGTATGTCCTCACTCATAAGTGTGTACTAGGAAGGAAGGAAGGAAGGAGAAAAAGAGGGAGGGAGGGAAGAAAGAAAGAAAAGAAAAGAAAAGAAAAGAAAAGAAAAGAAAGAAAGAAGAAAGAAAGAAAGAAAGAAAGAAAGAAAGAAAGAAAGAAAGAAAGAAAGAAAGAAAGAAAGAAAGAAAGAAAGAAAGAAA
>NW_007739252.1:44253-47266 GCF_000696425.1 Galeopterus variegatus | reverse complement strand
AAAAAGAAAGAAATTCTACCATTTTCAGCAACATGGATGAGCTTGGAAAGAAATTATTATAAGTGAAATTAGCCAGGTGCAGAATAAGAAATTCTGCACATCCTCACTCATAAGTGTGTACTAGGAAGGAAGGAAGGAAGGAGAAAAAGAGGGAGGGCGGGAAGAAAGAAAGGAAAAGAATGAAAGAAAGAAAGAAAAAGAAAGAAAGAAAGGAAGGAAGGAAGGAAGGAAGGAAGGAAGGAAGGAAGGAAGGAAGGAAGAAAGAGAGAACACAATAGTACATTGATCTTTCAGAAGAAGAGAACAAATCTGTGGTTACTAGCAGTGGGGGTGAGGGGGTGTTGAAGAGAGATTGGGTATGGAGTGAAAAGATTAATGAATATATTAACAATATTNAACTACAGGGTTCAAGTGCCAGTACCCACAGGAAGTTCCCCCATATTAGAGGTAAGCAAAGTACAAAAAATTAGTTCCAGTGCAGAGTTTAAGTGGTGGGAACAGCAAATAATCCAACAGAGAACTGAAAGAAAAAAACATTACACCCACAGACCAGACACAAAGTCTGATATTAACTAGTAAAGGTCTCACATCACCAAAGTACTCTAGATGTACCGAAAGCCCCTTGGAGTCCCAAGCCAGGGAGGGCAGGAGTGCCGGGGCCTCTGCCACGACCCCCCTACACCCACAACCAGCCCAGCCACTACCACCAAGCCACCACCAGAAATACCCCAGGGTCCCAAGCTGGGGCAGTGGGGCGGAGTGAGGAGGCAGAGAGCCTCAGACACACTGCACTGACATCTTCATCCAGCTCAGCAACAACTGAGCCACTGCTGGAAGCCCCCTGGTATCCCCTATAGGAATGAGGAGGGTACCATGGGCCTCAACAATGTCCCCCCTCCTTCCTCTGTCTCTCACACTATTTCCTTCATCCTTCCTGTTTTCCCCTCTCACCAACTGCTTGGCAACAACATCTTAGAATGTGGAAATTAATAATATAAATATATAAATAACCATATTAAAGAAAAAAAAAACAAAAAAACATCTACCGCATGATCCAGCCATCCCATTTCTGGCTATATGCCCAAAGGAATGGAAATCATCATGTCAAAGGGAAACCTGCACTCCCACATTCATTATAGCTCTATATACTATAACTAAAATATGGAACCAAACTAAATGTCTATCAGCAGACAAATGGATAAGGAAAATGTGGTGTATATACACAATCAAACACTACTTAGCCATAAAAAAAAAAAAAAGAAATTCTACCATTTTCAGCAACATGGATGAGCTTGGAAAGAAATTATTATAAGTGAAATTAGCCAGGTGCAGAATAAGAAATTCTGCACGTCCTCACTCATAAGTGTGTACTAGGAAGGAAGGAAGGAAGGAGAAAAAGAGGGAGGGCGGGAAGAAAGAAAGGAAAAGAATGAAAGAAAGAAAGAAAAAGAAAGAAAGAAAGGAAGGAAGGAAGGAAGGAAGGAAGGAAGGAAGAGAGAACACAATAGTACATTGATCTTTCAGAAGAAGAGAACAAATCTGTGGTTACTAGCAGTGGGGGTGAGGGGGGTGTTGAAGAGAGATTGGGTATGGAGTGAAAAGATTAATGAATATATTAACAATATTGATTTGATTGATATATGTTGTACACAGGTGATGGTACTCAACACTGTAGCCCAAATATATGTAGAATTAGTTATGCTTCAATAAGAATATAAATAAAATAAAAACTAAATAAAATCAACATACAAAATTCAGGTGTGTTTTTATGTGCGAACAACAAGCTAGGAGAAAAAGATTTCAAGAAACCAAGATCATTTACTACTGCTACCAAAAAATAAAATAAAACAAAATGCTTACGGGCCAGACCGGTGGCGCACTGCTAAGGTGCACCGCTTGGGAGTGTGGCGGCGCTCCCGCTGAGGGTTTGGATCCCACATACAAACCAGTTCCCGCTCACTGGCTGAGCGAGGTGCGGGTGCAACACCGAGGGTTGCGATCCGTTGCCAGACACAAAAAAAGACAAAAAGGAAAAAAAAATGCTTACAAGTAAATTTTTAAAAGGAGGTGAAAGATTTCTACAAGGAGAACAAAAAATCACTGCTGAAAGAAGTTAAAGAGGACACAAAAAGACAGAAGGACAATGAAGTGGAAGAATTAATTCTATGAAAATGTCCATACTACCCAAAATGATCTACAGATTGAATTCAATCCTCATCAAAATACCAATGACTTTCTTCAGAGAAACAGAAAAGACAATCCTAACATTCATATACTACAAAAGACCCTGAATAGCCAAAGCAACCCTGAGCAAAAGAAATAAAGCTGGAGGCAATACACCACCTGACTTCAAATTATACTACAAAGGGATTGTAATAAAAACAGCACTGTACTGGCATTAAAACAGACACATAAACCAATGGAACAGAATAGAGAATCTGGAAATCATTCCCCATACTTTTCAGCCAACTGATCTTTGACAAAGGCACTGAGAACATACATTGGGGAAAGGACAGCCTTTTCAATAAATGGTGCTGGGAAAACTGGATATCCGTATGTAGAATTATGAAATTACACCCATACCTCATGCCATATACATTAATCAACTCAAAATGAATTAAAAGCATAGATATAAAACCTGAAACTATAAAACTACTAGAAGGAAACTTAGGGAAAACTCATCAGGACATACGACTGGGCAAAGACTTCATGAATAAGATTCAAAAGCACAGGCAAATAAATAAATAAACAAACAAACCATATTATACCTAACTAAAAACCTTCTGCACAGCAAAGGACATAATCAACTGAGTGAAAAGACAACCTACAGAACAGCAGAAAATATTTGCAAACTATGCATGTGACAAGGGGTTTACTATATAGAATACACAAAGAATTCAAGCAACTTAACAGTAAAAAAAAAAAATCCAATTTAAAAAATGGACAAAGGGGCTGAATAAATATTTCTCCTAGGAACACAAACAAATGGCCTATGCATACATGAAAAATGCTC
>NW_007739252.1:41749-43550 GCF_000696425.1 Galeopterus variegatus | reverse complement strand
GGGACTGTAAGTTAGTACAGACTTTATGGAAAATAGTATGGAGGTTTCTCAAAGAATTACACATGGAACTACAATACAATCCAACAGTCCCACTACTGGGTATATGACCAAACGAACAGAAATCATCATGTAGAAGGGAAACCTGCACTGCCATGTTTATTGCAGCTCTATTTACAATAGCCAAGGTATGGAAGCAACATAAATGTCCATCAATGGATGACTGGATAAGGAAAATGTGGTATATACACACAATGGAGTACTACTCTGCCATACAAAGAATGAAATTCTGCCATTTGTAGCAACACAGATGAACTTGGAAAAGATAACATTAAATGAAATAAGCCAGGCACAGAAATAGAAATACTGCATGTCCTCACTCATAGTGGGATCTAAAAAATAAGTAAACTTTAGCTCAATTGGTTAGACTGTAGCCTCATAACCCCAAGGTAATGAGTTCAAATCCTTGTACTGGCCAGACACACAAAAATAAGAAAGAATATAAAAATAATTTTAAAATAATAAAGAAAGAAAGAAACAACAAACACACTAATGGAACTTTCAGAATGGGAGATCAGAGGAGGGGAAGAAGTAGGAGGAGAGAGGTTTAGGGAGAAATTGGTTAATGGACATAAAAGACGAGTGCATTTTGTAATGATGAATTTGCCAACTATCCTGAATTCCTCATCACATATTGTACACAAATACTGATGGTTAACTCTGTACTCCCAAAATATGTATAAACAATTGTGTTTCATTTAAAGAAAGAAGAAATAAAATAAAAAAAGAAAGAAAGAAAGAAAAAACAAGGGTCTGCGTGTCTGATAAAGTCATTCCCACCATGTTTATCTGCCTAGTATTCTCTGATAAAATGTTCTGGAATAAGTAACCTACATTTATGCTATGCGGAAAACATCGCTCTTTAAGTCTTTCAGAAAATGAACTCAAAACCCACATTCATAATTTCTGATTTGAAAACAAAGAAATAAAGTTCCGGAGAATATAGGATTAAATGGCCTTTCACCCACACTCTATGCACAATCTTACCTGTACACACACAGCACAGACATGCAAAAGCTCTCTTGGTCTCTGTTTCAAACCATCCTTCCTCCACAGAAGGGCTGACAGCCACTGCCTATAATGAAAGATCTGGCTTTCCCTGAAATATTTGTCCCTGAAATGTCATTACAGGACAGAGCAGTCTGTAAATGTGAGTTCTATAGAGTAAAGAGGCACCCACCATTGGTTTTTCTCAGCTCTTCCACAAGGCAGCAGGCTTCCTCTTGAACACGGTCCTCAATGGTCCTCTTTCCAATCCCCAAATTCCACGGGTCATAAGCGAGAAGCGCCGGGTCTCTTTCCATCTCTTTCCATTGCTAAAAATGATTCCTAACAGACAGGGAGCAGAAACTAGGAGGGAGATCCCAGGCAAGGAGGAGCAAATGGACACTTGGCAGCCACATGTCTAGGCCAAGCTCTGCCTGAGGATGTCTTTACATATCGGTTTTCAGCTCTCCCACCCCCATACCCATGCTGACACAGGCACATTCACGCCTACCATGTCCTTTACTAATTCTGTCCATCACTGGGTGACTGTCTCTTCCAGAAAACTCCTCTCCCATATCGATCAGGGCTTCCTTCACTGCTTCATATCCATGCAACACGACCGTGGGCTTCATGCCAAAATAAACAGTGAACACAGGGCCATGGACTTTTGAGAACTGGGAAGGGAGATGAAAATCATAGCAAAATAAGTGATGATATGGTTCATATAGTGTGCCTGATTCAGACATATTGTAATTTC
>NW_007739252.1:39487-41269 GCF_000696425.1 Galeopterus variegatus | reverse complement strand
TGACAGCCACTGCCTATAATGAAAGATCTGGCTTTCCCTGAAATATGTGTCCCTGAAATGTCATTACAGGACAGAGCAGTCTGTAAATGTGAGTTCTATAGAGTAAAGAGGTACCCACCATTGGTTTTTCTCAGCTCTTCCACAAGGCAGCAGGCTTCCTCTTGAACACGGTCCTCAATGGTCCTCTTTCCAATCCCCAAATTCCACGGGTCATAAGCGAGAAGCGCCGGGTCTCTTTCCATCTCTTTCCATTGCTGAAAGTGATTCCTAACAGACAGGGAGCAGAAACTAGGAGAGAGAACCCAGGCTAGGAGGAGCAAATGGACACTTGGCAGCTGCATGTCTGGGCCAAGCTCTGCCTGAGAATTTCTTCAAGTCTCTGTTTTCAGCTCTCCCACCCCCATCACCAATGCTGACACAGGCACATTCACACCTACCATGTCCTTTATTAAATTTGTCCATCCCTGGGAAACTGCCTCTTCCAGAAAACTCCTCTCCCATATCGATCAGGGCTTCCTTCACTGCTTCATATCCATGCAACACGACCGTGGGCTTCATGCCAAAATAAACAGTGAACACAGGGCCATGGACTTTTGAGAACTGGGAAGGGAGATGAAAATCATAGCAAAATAAGTGATGATATGGTTCATATATTGTGCCTGATTCAGACATATTGTAATTTCATTCTCTATACTTTTATTCTACTACACACAGCTTCAAATATTTCTCGTTTATATATAAATAGGGCTGTGACTTTTATAGTTGCCACTTATAGATGACCTATGATGTGTCATACAATGCTCAAGCAATTGGTAAACAGATTACAATTAGTCATCACACCAACACATTCAGCAGGTATCTGTATCCTGTTATAAAGCAAAAAGCTGAATTTAGAGAATTTTAAATTCATTTCCAGTGCCTCACAGTTAATGCACAGAAGACCAAAATTTGATCCTCTCCTAATTCAACGTCTGATTCTGAGCAATTTATCAGCCACATGTGCTCACCTTGAGACCATTACCCACCTGATGGCTTCAGGATCCACTTTTACCATAAGAATCTTCACTCAGTAGCCCTGTGATAAACACTAGCAATCTTTAGTTATAAAGTCACCCCAGGNAACTTCTGATACCACCAAGTCATTCACTTATGCTGGTCCTGAGCCTATAGCTATTTCCTTGGCGTCAGAGAAAATAAATTGATTCTTCAGAGAGGTAAAATTTCCATGTCTACTACGTCTACAAAGTGGAGTGGGGGGAAGGGGGAGGGAGACTGGGGGATTACTGGGTGGGGACAAGGGGTATGAAAGTAATTTCTGGTAGTGGGTATGTCCCCAGTATGAATCTGTCCTTCACATCATGAGCAGGAGGGGTGACAATTAGATTAATATCTCAAGAATAATTTTTTTAATAGAAGAGAAAAAAAGAAGAAAAAATTCCATGGCTATTCTGAATAAAACACGGGAAATTATAACTGGTGACTTTTTAATGAAATCTCTAATCACAAACACAAACTTCCCTTACCATTTACCTTTAGCAGGAAATTACAGAAAATGGCTATTAAAAAAAAGGGAAGCAGCACTCCCAGCGTTTGCCACTTTATTACTTTAATTCTACCACACAAGAGCCTAAGTGTTTCTCTACTCACAAAATTCATTACTTTCTTCCACTATTTGTGAAAAGACAGACTGAAATAGGCAACAGAAACATCAATGTTTATATGGAGCATTTTGTTTTATGTAGATCAATTATGTATTTTTATTATATACACTATTGAAAAATT
>NW_007739252.1:35814-37712 GCF_000696425.1 Galeopterus variegatus | reverse complement strand
AAAGGCTTGAGAAACTATGGCATCTCCTACCTCCCAGTTGCCTCCAAACATAGGTGCTTCTTCTGTTGTTCTTGGTCTGTCATTGTCAGAAATAATAGAATGTGACAATGCACATCAAGGAAGGGTAATTATAGACAAAACAACAGTTGCAGATTCAGTAATGGATGAAAAGAAGGGAAATCATTTAATGAATCCATAGCACAGAACCAACACAACATGCAGACCTGAGCTGGAGATGACATTTAGTGGTCATCAAGATCTAAATACAACTAGAATGATATACATCACAAGGTGACTAATGGCAATGCTTGTTCAAAATGTGTTCTGTAGGAATTTCGTTTTGTTGTAAATTAATCAGTGCAGATATTATCTCTTTTAGTAAAAAAAAAAAAAAAATTTAGGCTATGTCAAGACCCAGTCATGTTTACAGGGATTGTGGTCATGTTTACAGGGATTTTGACAATTTGCATAGAATTTTCACACCTATAATGTCATTTTTGAGTCTTTGACTTACCTTTGCCTAAGGTAAAATGATTCCCATTTTCTGAATGAGGAAGCTGGACCTAGGAGATTCAGTGCCTTGTTCAAGGGCACACAGATTGCAGGTTTTAGAGCTGAGGCTGGAACCCATGTCCCCTGCCTCTTGTACCCTCCCCTTCAAGAAAAACTTTCAGTTCAACCGGGTTCACCAATATTTACTAGTTGTGTGCTGTTTTTCAATATATCAGGAAAGCCTAATCAACATCTTTCAAAATAAACCTTAACTTAGTTAATAATTCCAGCACTACTTGACTGAAATTGGGGTCAGTAAATTTTGGTTTTATAACCTGTAGAACTTGAGTGAGTCCATGTCTTAGTGAACCTTAGTTCAGGGCAAAGAGAAACAGTAATTACTGACTGACTCACACAGCTCTAAACTTAAAGGAACTGCACCACCTTATTTTGGCTAAAATAAGCTCAGTTGTTCTCCTCAGAGCAATGATTTCATTCCCTGAGCGATAGTTGTCCCTGCTCTCTTCCTCCTCCCTTCTGCTGAACTAAAGGTCTTGCTTGGACTTTTCTTTCTACAGAATGAAAGAATCATAAATAATTTAAAAGGAAAGGAATCACTGAGATGAACTAATCTAAATTTTGCTTTGATTTTTAAGGAAAAGCAATTGGGACTTGATGACATAAAGTGTAACCCATGCCTCAGTACAAGACTTAGTCTTAGAATTCTGGTTTTCCACATTTCCCAGAACTTTCAGTTCAGTGACATCTCCCATCCCATCCCATGGAATTCCCATCTTGGTTCAAATGATCAGGAGGGTATCAGCATTAAGCCCTCCACAGTCACAGAGTAATATATACCTCAGCTTGGCTTGAGTTGTGACTTAGAAGAGGTTTTGGGGGCTTTTATTTTCATTGATAGAATTTATTTTTTAGAACAGTTTGATGTTCACAACAAAATGAAATGGAAAGTACATATTTCCTGCGTAACCCCTCCTCACATCCACCCCACAGCCTCTCCAAAATCAATAACTCTCACTAGTGTGGTTCATCAGTTACAATTATGAACCAAGATTGAAACTTCATCAACCAAAGTTCATAGTTTACAGATTTATATTTGGTGTTGTGCATTCTATTGGTTTTGGCTAATGTATAATGACAGTATCCACCCTTGTAGCATCACGAAGAATAGTTTTACTGCCCTAAAAATCATATGTGTTTTGACTATTCATTCCTCCCTTCCCTCAGGCCCTGGTAACAAATGATCTTTTTAGTGTCCCCATTGTCTTGCCTTTTTTAGGATGTCATACAGTTGGAATCATATCATATGTAGGCTTTTTAGATCAGCGTCTTTTACTTAGTAATATCCATAGGGTTCCTCCATGTCTTCTCATGGCTTGATAGCTCAT
>NW_007739252.1:7745-33064 GCF_000696425.1 Galeopterus variegatus | reverse complement strand
TGGGGATTGCAATGAATCTGTAGATCACTTTGGGTAGTATGGACATTTTCACAAAGTTAATCCTTCCAATCCAAGAACATGGAATATTTTTCCATATTCTTCTGTCCTCTTTAATTTCTCTTAACCGTGGTTTGTAGTTCTCTTCATAGAGATTTTTCACATCATTGGTTAATTTTATTCCTAATTATTTTTTTTGTATGTGGCTATTGTTAATGGGCAAGCTTTCTTGATTTCTTTTTCTGCATTTTCACTGTTGGAGTATAGAAATCCTACTGATTTTTGTGTGTTGACTTTATATACTGTAACTTTGCTGAAATCATTCATCAACTCTAAGAGATTTTTGGAGAGGCTTTAAGCTGTTCAATATATAGGATCATATCATCCACAAACAGCATCAGTTTGACTTCNTCATCTTTTCCAATCTGGATTCCTTTTATTTCCTTCTCTTCTCTGATTGCTCTGGCTAGTAGTTCCAACACTATGTTGAATAGAAGTGGTGAGAGTGGGCATCCTTGTCTAGTTCCCATTCTTAAGGGAAAAGCTTAACAGCATTTCGCCATTCAGGATGATATTGGAAGTGGGTTTATCATATATGTCTTTAATTGTATTGAGACACTTTCCGACTGTACCTAACTTGTAGAGTTATCATGAATGAATGTTGAATTTTGTCAAACGCTTTTTCCACCATCTATAGAGATGATCATATGGTCTTTGTCTTTGCTTTTATTGATGTGGTGTATCACATTTATTGGTTTGCATATGTTGAACCAAACTTGAATCCCTGGCATGAGTCTCATTTGATCATGATGTATAATTTTGTGTATGTGCTGCTGTATTCTGTTAGTTAGTATTTTATTGAGGATAATCATCATTCTAAATTCATCAAGGATATTGGCTTGTACTTTTCTATTTTTGATTCATCATTGTCTGGTTTTGGTATCAGGGTAATGTTTACCTCATAGAATGAGTTTGGGAGAATGGCCTCTGTTTCAATCTTTTGAAATAGTTTGTAGAGAATTGGTATCAATTCCTCTTTGAGAATTTGGTAGAACTCTGCACTGAACCGTCTAGTCTTGGGCTTTTCTTTCTTGGGAGCCTTCTGATAACAGCTTCTATCTCTTTTATTACCATTTGTCTGTTCAGATTTTCTCTATCATCTTGGCACAGTTTTGGTAGTTTATATGTATCCAGAAATTTATCCATTTCCTCCAGATTTTCAAATTTGTTGGCATATAGTTGTTCATAATAGTCTGTAATCATTTCTTGTATTTCTGAGTTATCAGTTGTAATATCACATTTTCATTTCTAATTTTTGTTATTTGGGTATTCTCTCTTTTTTTCTTGGTTAGTCTCACTAAGTGTTTATCAATTTTATGTATCTTTTCAAAAACCCAACTTTTTGTTTCATTGATATTTTGTATCATTGTTGGGGTTTCTATGTCATTTAGTTCTGCTCTGTTCTTAATTATTACTTTCCACCTACTAACTTTGGGCTAGGATTGTTCTTGTTTATCTAGTTTGTTAAGGTGCAGTGTTAGGTTGTTTATTTGCTATCTTTCCATTATTTGAAGTAAGCATTTAATGGGATAAATTTCCCCCAGTACTGCTTTTGCAATATCCCACAGGTTTTGGTATCATGTGCCATTATTTTCATTAGTTTCAAGAAATTTTTTGATTTCCTGTTTAATTTCTTCTTGGACCCATATGTCATTAAGTAAAATGTTGTTTAATGTCCAAGTATTTGTATAGTATCCATATTTTCTTTTGTTATTGATTTCTAATTTTAATCCATTGTGATCTGAAAAAGTACATGGCATAATTCCATTTTTTTGGTCATTGTTGAGACTTGCTTTATGACCTAACATGTGGTCTACCTGGGAGAATGTTCCATGAGCTGGTGAGAAGAATGAATATTCTGAGGTTGTTGGATGGAATGCTGTAGATATCTTCCAAGTCCAATTGGTCTTAATTGTTGTTTAGATTTTGTTTCTCTTTGGTCTAAATTATTGTTTAGATTTTGTTTCTCTGTTGATTTTTTTGCCTAGATGATCTGTCCAGTGTTGAGAGTGGGTTATTCAGGTCACCGGCTATTATGTTTGTTATTAGTCCATTTTGTGCTGTTATAACAGAAATACCTGAGACTGGGTAATTTATAAGGAAAAGAGGTTTATTTGGCTTATGATTCTGGGACAGCTGCATCTGGCAGGGGCTCAGGTTGCTTCTACTCATGGCAGAAAACCAGGAAGCTGGCAGGTACAAGCAAATCACATGGAGAGAGGAAGCAAGAGAGAGAAAGAGAGGAGATGCCAGGGTTCTTTATACAATCAGGTCTCCTGGGAATAAATAGAGCGAGAACTCACTCACTACAGGGACAGCACAAATCAATTCATGAGGGATCCACCCCAATGACTCAATCAGTTTCCATCACTGCCACATTGGAGAACAAATTTCCACATGAGTTTTGGAGGAGACAACACATCCAAACTCCATCAATAGTGCTAGAGTCTATCTCTTTCTTTAGATCTAATAGTGTTTGCTTTATAAATCTGGTTGCTCCAGCATTGGGTGCATATATATTTATGACTCTTATGTCTCCTTGATGGATAGATCCTTTTATCATTATATAGTGGCCTTCTTCAACTGTTTTTATGATTTTTGGTTTAAAGTTTATTTTATACTCTTAGTCTATGTGTGCCTTTACAGGTGAGGTGAGTCTCTTGAAGGCAGCATATTATATTGTCGGGTCCATCTTTTTTAATCCAGTCAGTCATTCTGTGTCTTTTGAGTAGGGAATTTAATCCTTTTACATTAAGGGTTATTACTGAAAGGTGTTGATTTACTCCTAGCATTTTATTGATTTTTGTTTAGATGCCTTAAGTATCTTTTGTTCCTTTCTTTCTGATTTTCTGTTTGTCTTCTATATGTGTTGGTTCCTTGAGGTGGTAGATAAAGCATTTTTTTTCTTTCTTGTTAGCATTTTTGTTTTACTGGTAGGTTTTGTTCTTTCTTGAGTATTCATGGCAGTGATGGTTGTTTTTCAGGTATCAAACCCAGTACTTCCTTGAGAATTTCTTACAACAATGGTCGTGTGGTTCTGAACTCCCACTGTTTTTTGTTTGTCTGAGAAATATATTATTTGTCCTTCATTTGGGAAGGATAGCCTTGCTGGGTAAAATATTCTAGGCTGGCAATTTTTGTACTTTAGTATTTTGAATATATCATCCCATTTCTTCTGGCTTGTAGAGTTTCAGTTGAGAAGTCTGCTATTAGTCTGATAGAGGCTCTCTTACAGTTGACTTGACACTGTTCTCTTGCTGCTTTTAGGATTCTCTCTTTGTCTTTGAGCTTTGCCAGTTTGAATACAATGTGTCTTGGAGGGGATCTTTTCGGACTGAATTTGTCAGTTATCTTTGAGTTCCTGGCTCTGAAGGTCCAATTCTCTCCTTATGCCTGAGAAGTTATTATTTCATTGAGTAGGTGTTTCAATCTCTTCTATAGTCTTAATTTTATTTATTTCTTCTCTAATCTCTCTTATATCTTTATTTTTGCTAATTTTGGGCTTAGTATACTGTTTTTCCCCCAGTACCTTGAAGTATAAAATTAGGTTGTTTATTTGAGTTTTAAAAGTAATTCTAGGCATTTATTGCTAAAAATTTTTCTTTTTGTACTGCTTTTTGTTGCATCCCATAAATTATGGTATGTTGTGTTTCTATTTTCATTTGTGTCAAGATATTTTTTGATTTTCCTTTTGATTTCTTCTTTGATCCACTTGTCAAGAGTGTGTTGTTCAATTTTCACTTTAGTACATTTTCCACTTTTTCTCTTGTTTTTGATTTCTATGTTTATACCATTGTGATCAGAAAATATACTTAGTATGATTTTAGCCTTCTTAAATTTATTAAGACTTATTTTGTGACCTGACATATGATCCATCCTGGAGAATGTTTTGGGTGTTCTTGAGAATTCAAGCAGCCTGTCTTCAAGGTCAGATAGTCTCTCTTCTTGTTCTAGCTAGCTGGTTAGACTTTCTGTTGTGTTTTTTATTTCTTTGAATGAATCCTTCAGCTCCACATGCTCTGCTACATTCTTTGTCAGTGCATTGATTTCTTTGTACATTTCTTCTTTCAGATCCTGTATAGTTTTTCTCATTTCATTGTGTTGTCTAACTGAGTTTTCCTGTATCTCATTTAGTTTCCTTAGAATTGTTCTTTAAATTCTTTGTCAGTCATTTCAAGTACTTCCTGTTCTACAGGATGTAACTTGAGAGTTATTATTTTCCTTTGGTGGTGATGTACTTTCTTGATTTTTCATATTTCTGCTATCTTTTCTTTGGTGTTTAGTCATTGTGGTGGGGGGTATCATGTTCCCCTTGTTCCACCCTGATGTCTGGCCTGGACCCTGAAGGAACTTCCAATTCAGGGTGGTGGGAACTGGCCAGGGCTGGGGGTCCCATGGCACCTGCCTGTTCTGGTGCAGCTTACTCAGGGTGTGTGGGCCCAGTGGCTTAAAGGAATATATCTCTGCAAGGTGGTGACAGGCCTGGGCTGGGGGTCCACAGCACCTGCCTGTTCTGGCAAAACAGACTCGGGGCATGAGGGTCCAGTGGCTCTCAGACCTCTCTGGGCAGGGAGCACTGGCCTGGGCTGGGGTCCCATGGTGCCTGCCTGCTCTAGTGCATCTGACTCACTGTGTGTGGGCCTGGCTGCTCTCAGGCCTCTCTAGGCAGTGGGGAGCGACCTGGCTGGAGGTCCACAGTGCCTGCCTATTCCAGTGCAGCTGACATTCGATTTGTTGTCCTGATGGCTCTCAGGCTTCTCTGCACAGTGGTCACAGGCCTGGTCTGGGGGTCCTGTGGAGCTTGGCTCCCTGTTCTGGGGTGGCTCTTAAGCCTCCTATTGTTGCTTTTTAATAGTTGCAAATTGGGTGATTTGTGGGTGAGAGCAATAATAGAAACCATCTACTCTGCCATCTTGACAAGAGATCACTGATTTAGCATCTTTCTTCTTTTCTAATATATTCATTCAATACTATAAACTTCTCTGTAAACACTGCTTTTACCATATCCCATACATATGTGAAAATTTATCTTTTTATTTAAGGTAGTTCAAAATATTTTTCAATTTCTCTTGTAATGTCTTTTTTGACCCATGTATTATTTAGTAATGTTTAATCTCTAAGTATTTTGGGATATTCCACCTACCTAATTGCTATCGATTTCTAGTTTAAATCCACTGTGATCTGAGAGCAGACACTGTATGATTCATATTTCCCCGAGAGCACATGTTGAGGAAAGAGCAGTCTTTTTAATAAATTGTACTGGGAAAACTGTATATCTAAATGTAGAGGAATGAAACTAAATCTCATAATGTCAACATATAAAAACCAACTCAAAATGTATTAAGGACTTATATTATTCCATTTCTGTTGCTTATAACAAAATACCTGGAGCTGGGTAATTATAAAGAAAAACAAAATTTATTGCTTAGAGTTTCTGAGGCTGGGAAGTCCAAATTCCTTCTGGCAGTGGTGACAGTGACCCACAGGTCTCACATTGTGAGATGGTGGAAGCAGAGAGAGCAGAGACAGTATCTCTTCTCCCCTTTTAAAGCCCCCAGAACCATGCCTCTGAGCACCAATTCTTAATCCACTCACTACTGAACAGTCCTACAATCCAATCACCTCTTCAATGCTCTACCTTCCCATTACCATAATAGGATTTCCCATCCTCTTAACAGTCACTGAGGGTGCTAAGTTTCTAATTCATAAAATTGAGGGGACACAATTCAAGCTTCAGTGAGTATGGGGAGGACATAATTCAGTCCACTACATGACTTAAATGTATGATCCAAAACTGTCTAACAACTAGAAAAAAATAAGAGAAATGCTTCAAGACATAATCCTGGGCAAAGATGTTATAAGTAAGACTTCAAAAGCACAGGCAACAAAAGTAAAATCAGATAAATGGAATTCTATTAATCTAAAATGCTCCTGCATAGTTAAGGAAACAATCAACAGAATGAAGAGACAACCCACAGAATGAAAAAAATATATATATATTTATTTATTTATTTATTTATTTATTTAAATGGTAGAATACTGATAAAAGCAATAAAATAGGACACAAGAAAATGAAAAGACACCCCAGGTTCTTTTATTGAAAGAGTCAATATTGTTAAAATGTCCATATTACCCAAACTGATTTACAGTTTCAATGCAATCCATATTAAACTACCAATGATATTCTTCACAGAAATAGAAAAAAAAAATCCTGAAGTTCATATGGAACAATAAAAGACCCCAAATACCCAAAGATGTACTGAGCTAAAAAGAACAAAGCTGGAGGCATCCCACTACCAAACTTCAGAATATACTACAACATATAATAATTAAAACAGCATGGTATTGGCATAAAAACAAACACATAGACTAATGAAGCCAAATGGAAAACCCAGAAATAAACACATGCACCTATAATCAACTGATCTTCACCAAAGTTGCCAAGAACACATGTTGGGGAAAGAACAGTCTTTTCAATAAGTTGTGCTGAGAAAACTGGAAATCCAATTGTAGAAGAATGAAATTATCTCCCGTTTGTCACCATATACAAAAATCAACTCAAAATGGATTATGGTCTTAAATGTCAGCATCACACTCTCACACTGGCGTGAGCCACCAGCCGGTCCTTGGATTATGGTCTTAAATGTAAGATCCAAAACTGTGTAATGACTAAAAAAAAAAAAATAAATAAGAGAAATGCTTCAAGACATAAGCTCAGGCAAAGATTTTATAAGTAAGACTTCAAAAGCACTGGCAAGAAAAGTAAAATCAGAGAAATGCAATTCTATTTAATTAAAAAGTTTCTGGATAGTAAGAGAAACAATTAACAGAATGAAGAGACAACCCATAGAATGAAATATATACAAATATATATTTGCCAACTATACGGCCCACAAGAGATTAATATCCAGAACGTACAAGGAATTCAAACATCTCAACACAATAAAACAAATAATCCAATTAGAAGATGGAAAATAATCTGAATAGATATTTCACAAAAGAAGACATACAAATGGTCAACAAGTATATGAAAGAATGCTTGAAATCCCTAATCATCAGGGAAATACAAACTAAAACCACAATGAGGTATCATCTCACCTCAATTAGAATGGCTATTATCAAAAAGACAGAAAATAACAAACACTAGCAAGGGTGTGGAGAAAGAGAAACTCATGTTCTCTTGGTGGAAATGTAAACTAGTACGGCCATTATAAAAAACAGTATGGATTTCCCTCCAAAATCAAAAACAGAACTTTCATATGATCCAGCAATCCCAGTACTGCTGATATATTCAGAAGGAATCAAATCAGTATGTCAAAGAGAAATCTGCACATCCATGTTTATCGCAGCACTATTCACAGAAGTGAAGATATGGAATAAACTTAAGTGTACATCCAAAGATAAATGGATTTTTAAAAATATGGTATATTTACCCACTGGCATACTACTCATCCATAAAAAAGACTGAAATCCTATCATTTGCAGCAATATGGATGAAACTGGAGGTTATCATGTTACGTGACATGAGCCAGGTGCAGAAAGACAAATACTGCACGATCTTATTTATTTCTGGAATCTAAATAAGTTGATATCATTGAAGTAAGACTNCTGTGTGTGTGTGTGTGTGTATATATATATATATATAATTTCCAAACTATACCGCCCACAAGTAACTAACACCCAGTATATATGAGGAATTCAAACATCTCAACACAATAAAACAAATAATCCAATTAGAAGATGGAAAATAATCTGAATAGATATTTCACAAAAGAAGACATACAAATGGTCAACAAGTATATGAAAGAATGCTTGAAATCCCTAATCATCAGGGAAATACAAACTAAAACCACAATGAGGTATCATCTCACCTCAATTAGAATGGCTATTATCAAAAAGACAGAAAATAACAAACACTAGCAAGGGTGTGGAGAAAGAGAAACTCATGTTCTCTTGGTGGAAATGTAAACTAGTACGGCCATTATAAAAAACAGTATGGATTTCCCTCCAAAATCAAAAACAGAACTTTCATATGATCCAGCAATCCCAGTACTGCTGATATATTCAGAAGGAATCAAATCAGTATGTCAAAGAGAAATCTGCACATCCATGTTTATCGCAGCACTATTCGCAGAAGTGAAGATATGGAATAAACTTAAGTGTACATCCACAGATAAATGGATTTTTAAAAATATGGTATATTTACCCACTGGCATACTACTCATCCATAAAAAAGACTGAAATCCTATCATTTGCAGCAATATGGATGAAACTGGAGGTTATCATGTTACGTGACATGAGCCAGGTGCAGAAAGACAAATACTGCATGATCTCATTTATTTCTGGAATCTAAATAAGTTGATATCATTGAAGTAAGACTAGACTTGTGGTTGCCAGACACTGGGAGAAGTAGACAGCAGAAGAGGATGGGGAGAGGTTGCTCAGTGTGTATAAAGTCACGGACAAATGAGAACTAGCTCCCTTTTGCCAATACACAGTGAGGGACTTGAGGTTAATAAAAATATATTATATATTTTAAGTTATCAACAGAGGATTTTGACTGTTCTGTCAATTACATGTACTAAATTTTACATTGTACCTGGTAAGTATGTATTTTGTGTCCATAAAACAAAATAAACAAAAGAAGTCAGTCTGAAAAGTGTACATAATGTATGATTCCGATTAATGACATTCAATAAAAGGCATAACAGTGGAGAAAGTAAAGGGATCAGTGGTTGATAGGGGATGCAGAGATGAGGGAGGAATAAATAGTTGGAGCATAGAGAATATTCGGATAATGAAACTATTCTGCATGATACTGTGAACACATGACACTCTCCATTTAGCAAAACCTATAAACTGTACAATGCAAAGAGTAACCCTAAGGTAAACTGTGGACTTTAGTTTATAATAATGTATCAATATTGCCATATCAATTTTAACATATAGTTCACACCAATGCAATATATTAATAACAGGGGAATTGGGCACAAAGAGAGATGTATAGAATCTCTCTAGACCTTCTGTTTAGTTTTTATGTTTATGTTGAACCAAAATCTGCTCTAGAAAATATACACTGTAAATTATTTTTAAAACTCCTTAAAATTAATTCTGACATCAGATATTGAAAATTGAACACAATATAACAGTTAAATAAAACTTTGAAAACATTTATAACTTATAAATATTAACATATACATATGATATAAAGTAGAATAGAAAAGGCAAAAATTTGAATACCAGTCCAGATATTTCAACGTGTGAATAATAAAAATTCCAGACAGAGATCAGAGAGAATAAAGTGGAAGAATTCATGAACAAAAAAATTCAAGGGAAATTTTTATTTAAAGGACTTAAGTTTCCAGTCTGAAGGGACCCATTTCAGAGTGAAATTTTTGAATATTAGGTAGGAAAGAATATTTTAGGATTGCAAAGGAAAAAACAGGCTTCATCCAGAGTGATGCACTCACACTTAACTCTGTGGTGTCCAGCCTGGCTGTGGCCATTAGACATCCATGCTGTGCCATGATATGCTGTAACCAAGACCCCCGCCTGGATGTCATGCAACCCCACCCAGCTGCAGCTGCACCTTCAGTTCATCTCACCCAGTGGTTATTTGGCTGACACACTGTGGTTATGACAGACTGTTGAAACTAATTTCTTTTACTCTTTTTTTCTCTGTACTTTTCTGCTCTAAGATAAATCTCACCCTTACCATGCTGTAAAGCCAGGAAATGCTATGATATAAAAATAACTGCCCCACTGTGTTGGGGTGCTCAAAACTTCGGACATGAGTCCTTTTGGGCCAAATTCTGGCATTTCAATAAATTCTGTTTTCCTGTTTTAAGTTTTGGTGTTTCCTGCCTCTCCCTGAGAGTTCACAGTAACTCACTGCAACAAGAAGATCAAGATTCAGGAGGGAATGCAGCTTCTCAAAGGCAATATAGTAAATTAAATTCAAAAGACCCCAAATACCCAAAGCAATCCCAAGAAAATAAATAAATAAGGCCAAAAGCATAATACTACCTGACTTCAAATTATACTACAAGGCTCTAGTAAGCAAAACAGCATGCTACTGGCATAAAAACAGACATTCAGACCAATGAAACAGAATAGAGAACCCATCCATGTATTTACAGACAACTTATCAACCCACGTACTTACAGACAACATATCTTTGACACAGGTAACAAGAGCATACATTGGGAAAAAGACTTCCTCTTCAATAAATGGTGCTGGGAAAAATGGACATCCATATGCAGAAGAATGAAACTAGACCTGTACCTCTCTCCATATGACAAAATTAACTCTGAACGGATAAATTATAAGACCTGAAACTCTGAAACTCTGAAAAGAAAACATTGGGAAAACATTTCAGGAAGAAGGACTAGGCAGACTTTATGAATAAGATCCCAAAAGTATAGGGAACAAAAGGAATAATGAACATATGCAATTATATCAAAGTAAAAATCTTCAGCACAGAAAAAAAAAAAAACAGAGCAAAATGACAACTTACAGAATGGAAGAAAATCTTTGTAAACTATGCATTTCACAAGGGATTAATATTCAGAATTGACAAAGTCAAACAACTTAACAGTAAAAAAAAAAAAAAAAAAAAAAACAAGGAACCCCATTAAAAAACAGGCAAAGGAGCTGATAAGAATTTCTCAAAGGAAGATATCCGAATGGCCAACAGACACGTGAAAAAATGCTCAACATCATTAAGCATCAGGGAAATGCAAATCAAACCACATTGAGATATCATTTCAGCCCAGTTAGACTGATAATTTTCAAAATGACAGAGAATAATAAATACTGGAGAGGATGCAGAGAAAGGGAACCCCCCTGCATTGTTGCTTGGACTGTAAATTAGTGCAGCCATTATGGAAAAAAGTATGAAGGTTCCTCAAACAACTATAGATAGATCTGCCATATCATCCAGCAATCTCACTGCTATGTACCCAAAGGAAGGGAAATCATCATGTGAAGGGATACCTGCACTCCCATGTATATCACAGCTCTATTTACAATAGCCGAGAGTTGGAATCAACCTCAACGTCCATCGTCGCATGAATGGACAAGGAAAATGTGGTATATTTATAGAATGGAATACTACTCTGCCCTAAAAAAGAATGAAATACTGCCATTCACACCAATATGGATGAACTGAGAGAAAATCCTGTTAAGTGAAATTAGTCAGGCACAGAAAGAGACATACTGCATGCCCACACTCATAAGTGGGAGCAAAAAAATGAACAAATAATTTTTTTTAAAACAGAAAGAAAGATACAACAATAACAAGAATATGTGGAACTCTCAGAAGCAGAGTACAGAACAGAAGTTACCAGAGGTGGGGATGGGTAAGGAAGAAACTGGTAAAGAGCCACAAAAAATGATTTCGTTGTTAGATGCTGAGTATACTACTTAACCCGATTTGAGCATCACATATTGCACACAGGTGTAGATATTAATCTCTGTGCCCCACAGATCCATACAATCAACTATGTTACAACAAAAAAAGAAAAAACGCACACACACATACATCTTCCCTACTCATGCTACATAATATGAATGTTCATTACACTAACAATGAACATTCAGGTAGTGTAAATTTTTGTATTGCGAGCACGACGCGTTGACAAATCTCCATTTACACACTCCCAGGCTTGGAGCAGATGAGAAAAATTGGAATTCTTGCATTATGGAATATTATTCTTTTAAAATTTTTTAATTGAAATGTACTGTTTATACATATTTATAAGATACGGTCTTATATTTCAATACATGTATACTATGTGTGATTATCTATTCAGGGTAATATTATAGTCATCATTGCTAAATTTAATTTCTTTGTGATGTGCACATTTGGTCACCTCTCTTCTAGTCAATTGGTAACATGCAATAAATGATTTTTAATTAGAGATTCCTGGGTTGACTATACAGCAATAGTACTTATTTTTCCTATCTAGCTATAAGTTTTGAAATTTTGCCCATTACCAGCCTCTCACTATACCCCCTCCCTTCTCCCCTTTCTGGTCTCTACTGATCACAGTTCTTCTCTCTCCCTTTAACATTTCAACTTTATTATTATTATTATTATTATTATTATTATTATTATTATTATTATTATTATTATTATTATTATTATTATTATTATTATTATTATTATTATTATTATTATTATTATTATTAATTTGGTTTTTCTTTTGTTTTGTATTGTTCTCTTTTTTTTTTTTTTTGATCCAACATATGAATATGACCTTCTAGTACTCCTCTTTTTGTGCCTGGCTTATTTCACATAACATAATTTTCTCCAAGTTCATCCATGTTACTGCAAATGGCAGAATTTCATTCCTTTTTATGGATGAGTAATATTCCATTGTGAATATATACCACATTTTCTTTATCCAATCATTTTTGTTGAACGTTTAGTTTGTTTCCAAATCTTGACTATTGTGACACAGTGCTGTGGTAAATATGGGAGTGCAGGTATCTCTCCAACATGATGCTTTCCATTCCTTTGGGAATATATCCAGGAGAAGGATTCCTGGGTCATTTGGCAGTTCTTTCTGTACTTGTTTGAGAAATGGCCATACTGTTTTCCATAATGACAATAATAATTTACAATACCAGCAACAATCTATAAGGCTACCTCTTTTTCTGCATCATCACCAGCACGTGTTGTTTTCTGTCTTTTTGACAAAGCCAGTCTAATGGGGTTAAGACAATATCTCAATGTGGTTTTATTTTGCATTTTACTTATGATTAGTGGTGCTGAGTATTTTTTCATATACCTGTTGGTCACTTATGTGTCTTCTATTTTGAAATATCTGATCAGCTCATTTGCCCATTTTTTAATTCAGTTATTTCTTTTTTTTTTATTGAGTTGTTTGAGTTCCTTGTATATTCAGGATATTTTCCCCCTATAGTTTGTAAATATTTTCTTCCCTTCCGTATGTATTTATCTGTGTGTGCATTTTAATTAATATATAAAATGTTTATGTATTTTTTATATATAAGCAGACCAAACTATAGGGCCATATAAAAAGAGACAGAGAATACATTTGATCAACTTGTACGTACATTCACCAAAAAAAAAAAAAAAAATCATAAAAATTTGGAAGGAAGGGCAAATTTCCTTAATATTATTTTTTAAATTTACAAAAAATATATGTAAAACATCATTCTCAATGTTGAAATGGTTTAACTCCACCCCCTCCTAAAGAACATAAATGACACAAGGATGTCCACTATCATGACTTGGATTCAACACGTTTCTTGGAAATCCTAACCAGTGAAATAGTGCAATAAAGAGAAAGGGAAGTCACAGAATTAGAAAATAAGAGATGAAACAAATATTAAACCAGATCTCAGAATTGTTTACATAAAAATTATAAATAAGATTACACACAAATTATTAGCAATGATGAGTAAATTTAGCAAGGTTGCTAGATCTAAGGTCATCAAACTGTTGATTATATTCCCCTATACAAGAAACAAACAGAAAAGGTATTCTTAAAAGTATACTATTTACATACCAGCCAGCCACAAAAAAGTATACTATTTACAATAACATCAAAAGTATAGTTTATTTAAGAAAGAACCTAATAGATGTGTAAACCACTATACTGAAAACAAAACATTACTGAGAAAATAAAATAAAGCCTAAATAAATTAGAAGCCTAGCTGTGTTTATGAATTGAAAGATTCAACATGACAAAACATCAACTCTTTTCAAAATTGATCTGTAGATTTAATGTCTCCATGATAAAAATTCCAACAGTGTTTTGGTAAATTGACAAACTGATACTTTCAACACTTATTTGAAATATAAAAAGCTGAGTAGGCAAAAATTATGAAAGAAGTAGAACAAATTTGTAAGACTTAAACTGCCGGACTCCAAGACCTGTTATGAAGCTTTAAACCCCAAACTGGAAACAGCACAGAGTGCATCAAGCTGCCACGCCTGTGAATTTGGCTCTTCTCTCATCTCATGTAGGTAGAGGATCAGAACCACACTGTGAATTTGGGCACTTCAAGAGCACTGAGATGCAGTGTGGGAGAAACAAGCTTGCTTTATGGATAAGGTCTTTTCTGAATTTATGTCAGTGGTCACCACATGGGGCAGGTTGATGGGGATGAGGTCAATGTATCTCTGGATCTCTCGTGCACCACAGCATCTGTGTAGGGCATGCAGCTCCTGTTCTGCATGCACGGGCTCCAGTGTCTGCCAACTAAAAAGCCAATCTCTTCCTGGGCTTTAGCTGATAGCACAGTAGTAAGGCCCTACAGAAAAGGAGAAAAATGGCACATTTCTGGATTATTTGACACATTATACAGGTGTATTAACATCTTTATAAATAAAAATTACATGGCCGGAAGTACATACAGGCCTGAAGATTAGTTGTGTTATAAGTACATATAATTCTACTACAAGCTAAGCATTAAGATAAATCTGTACAAACTTACATATTAGCATACAGGATAATCAATACAAACATAAGTGAGGAAATGTTTCAAAATATAAATATTTAGTACATTATTAACTCAAGAAATTACTGTACTTGCAGTAAAAAAAACCAGAATTCAAGAATTAATTTTATATCAAAATAGTATATGGTGTTTTAAAAAATCAAAATAGTATACGGTGTTTTAAAAATGGAATTCTGCTAACAGATGTATATGTATGTCAAGGTTTCTGTGTTGTATGTGTCTGCTTATTTGCAACTTACAATGATACCTCTCTTATCCTCTAACTCTCCAAAGGTGGCCACGTTGAAACATTCTAAAAGTATTCCTGAAAATTGTGTTCACATTTCTAAATAATGCCTCTAATTTTTAATTTTATTTATTTTTAGACAATTTCTAAAATATCTAAGTAAGAGAGATAAAAACTTACATCTCCCTCAGCACCTTATACAAAATATACAAAGGCACCGACCTGCAAGCAGACACAGAAACACACCCTTACCTTCACTACATTTCCCCAATGTATTTATATTAGAATTTTTATAATCTCAATATTCATTGTTTACATTATGATGACTTCATAAATATTGTTCACAGATAACACAACTATGATTATGTTTCATCTATTGTACATTCTTGAACTTAAAATCATCTGTTTTAATTCTTATTTTTTAGATGCCAATTTAGAATCATTGAAAATGCTCAGGGATGTTTCAAAGTCCTAGCAATAATTTTCTAATTACTAAAGAACTTCAAATAATCCATCACATCTGCTTTGTTCTTGGTGTTTGCACTCTTACCTGCATTTTCCACCTGGTCCTTTCTGAAGTGGGTGTTTTCTAGGCCTGGTACCCAGCAGCCTCTCTGACATTCTCATCCCCCTACCTGAGGCCTCCCAATTCCTGGAGCCCATGACTTCCTCTGACTTGGTTTCAAACATTTGGATGGAGCACATCCTCTGAGATTTTTCTGAGAAAGGGAAAATAGGGAGTAAAAATTTTGGCAAATGTGCAGGTCTGAAAATACCCTTTTTCTATTGATACAAAAGTTAAGAGTTACCCTTGAGAATTTTGATGCTGTTCTGAATTCTAACTCTTTATATATAACCTGGTACATCTCTCCAAAAGTCTTTATGATTTCTCCTTTAATCCCAGTGTCCCAAAATTCCACGACCCTAGTTTTGGGGGTGAATATTTTTATTTTATTCACTGTGTGGACATATAGAGACAATTTTCTCTTCAGATGGCAAAATACGGTGTTTATTCTCTAGAGCTGTTCACTCTCAGAAGGATATGTCTGGCTGCTGAATTTCAGAAAGCAAGATGGAGGAAAAAGCTAAGCATCTCTGAATTCAAGGACAGAACTCTGCCAAACCTTCTTTCCCAGCCCACACCTCACTTTTTCTCTGTCATTGCCCATGGATCATATCACCTAGTATCATTTAGAGAAAATAAAAAGAAGGTAATTTTTTTTTTTACCAATTTCCAGGTCTGAAAATATCCTTTATCTATGAATATATAAGATTACAGCTGCTCTCGAGAATGCCATTCTGATTTTTAATCATTTATATGTGATCTGATTAATCTATAAAAGTTTTTATGATTTTCCCTTTAATCTCGTATTCTTAAATTCTATAACCCCCCATGTCTTGGGATGGATATTTTTATTTTGTTCACCTTGAGGGACATTTGGTGAAAATTTTCTATCAAGATGGCAAAAAAAATTGGAGTTCTTTCCATCAGTACTAATTCTCTGGAATTTAAATCTGTCTTCTGAATTTTAGGAACAAGATGGAGAAAGGAGGTACTCGGAAATAAAGTGGACTCTGGCTTCATCCCAGATGACAAAAAGAAAGATAAATCCAAAGAAAGTGAACTACCCTGACATACATTGCTATAGTTTTAATGTCTCTCCAGGCTCATGTTGGAATTTAACCCCCAATATGATGGTGAAAGTTTGGGCCTTTAAGAGGTGATTGGATCATGAAGGCTGGTCCCTCATGAATGGATTAATCTATTCACAGAGTTATGAGTTGAAGGTTCAATGGGTTATTATGGGCATGGTTATGATGGCTTCATAAGGAGAGAAAGAGAGAAGGTTAACTTTCTCTTGCCATTCTCGCTGCATGATATCCTGCATTGCCACAGGGCTCTGTACAGAGATCCCACCGAGAAGAAGACCCTCACCAGATATACCCCTGTGGACCATGGAATTCCAGGCTCTAAAACTGTAAGAATTAAATCTTATTTCTTGATAAATCACACAGTTTCAGATATTGAGTTATAAGTGTCAGAAAATGGACTAATACAGAAAACTGGTATCAAGAAATGCACTATTGCTATTAGCAAATACCTGAATACTAGAAATGACTTTGGAACTGGGTGATGAGCAGATGCTGTAAGAGTTTGGAGGAGCAGTGTAGAGAAAGCCTAGATTCTGGTGAGGGTTTAGAAGACAAGAAGACCAGTGGCCTCAGATAGCCATTCCCCTTCCATCCACATTGATTGATGCAGCCCACCAGGCACCACGACTGGGGTCCAGTGTGGAAAACCCATCATTAAAAAAAAAATGACAGGAAGGGAAAGTTTGGAACTTCTGAAGGATTTGGTAAGTGGTGGTGACCAGAATGCTGATAGAAATATGAGCTTTAAGGATCATTCTGAGGAGGTCTGAGATGTAGAGGAAAAGAAGCTTATAGGAAACTTGAGTAAAGTTCACTCTCATCATGAACTGGCAAAAAACTTGGCTGCATTGTGTCCATGCTTGAGACCTTTATGGAATGTGGAATTTAGAAGTGATGAACCAGACTACTTGGAGGAAGAAATTTTAAAGCACAAAGCATTCAGATACCTGTATGTCTACTTCTAACAGCCTACTTTGAGTTACAGCACCAAAGGCATGACATAAAGGTGAAATTATAATTCAAAGGGAAGCAGGGGACTGGCCAATTAGCTCAGCTGGTTAGAGACAGTGTTGGTAACATGGAGGCCAACACTTGGATCCCAGTACCAGCCAGCTGCCCAAATAAAGGGGTGAGAGGGGGAGAGTAAAATATTAGAAAAATCTCAGCCTGGCCACACAAAGAGTGAAAAAGTGTGTTCAGGAGAGGAAGCCAAGGGCAAAGCCCAGAAACCATCTGCTATGTATATTATATGGGGATAAGAGATAATAAAGAGAATGGAGAAATGAACCTGAAGGCATTTCACAGATCTTCAAGGTTGCTCCTCTCATAACAGACTCAGAAACTTAGGAAGACAATGATTATCATGAACATGTTTGGGGCACCCACTACAGGCTCACGGCCCAGTTCCACCTTGGAATGTTACTACCTTCGCCTGCATTCTAGCCTCTCTGGCTACTCCAGCCATGGCTAAATTGGCCCAGACCGCTTCAGAATATATAAGCCAAAAGCCTTGGTGGCATCCATGTCATAAGTCTGCAGACTCATAGAATGCAAGAGCTGTGGAGGTATGGCAGCCTCCACCCAGATTTCAATGGCTATATAGAAATGCCTGGGACCCAGGAAAAGATTTGTCACAGGGACAAAGTTACCACAGAGTATCTCCACTAGAGAAATGTCAAGCAAAAATATAGGGTTGGAGTTGCAGCAGAGAGCACCACCAGGGACATGCCTAATGGAATTGTGAAAGCAGGAGCAACAACAGGACACCAGAACTGTAGAGCTACCAACTTGCAAAGCCAGCTTGGGAGACCTGAAGCGTTGGCTGAGCTCAATAAGGTCATACGGGTCGGTCTGCCCAAGGATTTGGAGGTGCAACCCCCACACCAGCATGCAGAGGATGCTGGACTTGAAGTCAAGGGAGATTATTCTACAGCTTTAAGATTTCATGCATGTACTACTGTGTTTTGACATGCTGTGAACCACTTACTTTTTTCTTTTTATGTGTTGTCCCATTTTGGAAAGGGAATGTGTACCCTATGCTTGTCCTAGCATTGTATCTTGGATGTAGACAATATGTTTTGATTTCACAGGATCATAGATGAGACTGTAGACTTGCACTTCAGAGTTGGTGCTGGAACACTTGCACTTCAGAGTTGGTGCTTGGTGCTGGAACAAGTTAAGGCTCTTGGGCTAAAGGATGGAATGATTATATTTGTATGTCAGAAGAATGTGATCATTGAGAGGGCAGAGACAGAACGATGTCAATTGAATGTGCCCCCAAGGTCATCTTGGAACTTCACCCCCAATATGATGTGGAAGGTCGGGCCATTAAGAGATGGTTGAATAATGAGGACTATGCCCTAAGGCAGGCAGGGAAAAAGGCCAGCCATGCAGGAAGAAGCACACCCCAACCATGCAAAATGCAGGACCATGTGCCATGCTGCTACTGATGGGGGAGGCACTCAGGCAAGTAAGAGAACAGGCTAGTCACCTACCCACATCCCTGCCCAGCCTGCACAGAGTCAGGAACCCACACACTGTGCCACCACAACAAGGCTTCACAGACCTTCCGTGGAGGTCATCCACAACAGCCACAACCACATTTAATACCATTGCAAGGATGGCTCACTGCCTTAGTAACATCCATGACCACCACGCCGGTGGCCTACCACATATTTGACTTCATTGACAAGGAGAGTCATTGGAGGAACTTGAGAAAAGTGGAAGAAGTCTTTCTCCTCAAAGTCCACTCCTGAGTAATAGAAGAAGCAAATGCTCTGCCAGATGACCAGAAATCAACTTAAAGATACAAGAAATATGAAAAAATCAGAAAATATGACATGGCCAAAGGAATTCAATAACTCTCAAGTACCAGATCCTACACAACAGGAAAGCCTTGAAAAGACTGAAAATGAATTGCAAGTAATTATCTTAAGGAAACTAAAAGAAATAAGAAAGGACTCTGTAAGACAACACAATGAAATGAGAAAAAAAAATATCCAGGATATGAGGGATGACATTTACAAAGAGAAAAAATACCTTAATGAATGTACCAGAACTTCTGGAATGGGAACACACATTCAATGAAATAAAAAACAGAACCTAGAAATTAAGCAGCAGATTAGAATAATCAGAAAAAAGAATTCCCAAACTCAAAAATGGTCTTTATGAAATAACCCAGGAAGACAGAAAAAAAAAAAAAAAGTAAAAGGAATTTTAAAACTGAAGAACCACTCATTTGGTGGTTCTCTGCTAAGAGACCTAGCAGACAACCTTAATTGCACAAACTTCTGAATCATGGCTGTTCCAGAAGGGGAGGAGAAGGAAAGGGCATTGAAAATCTGTTCAAGGGGCCGGCCCGGTGGCGCACTGCTACAGTGCACCGCTTGGGAGCGTGGTGGCGCTCCCACCGAGGGTTTGGATCCCACATATAGACTGGTTCCCGCTCACTGGCTGAGTGAGGTGCGGGCACAGCACCAAGGGTTGTGATCCCATTGCCGGTCCCGTCCAGTACGGGCGCGACACTGAAGGTTGTGATCCGTTGCCGGACATGAAAAACGACAAAAAGGAAAAAAAAAGAAAAAAGAAAGAAAATCTGTTCAAGGAAATAAGAATGGAAAACTTCCCAGGCATAGAGAGAGACTAGACCTTCAGATTCAGAAGCTCAAAGATCCCCAAATTGTTTCAAAGAAAAAGATTTTTTTACAGACGCATTATAGTCAAAGTGGCAAATCTCAAAGACAAAGACAGAATACTAAAAGCAGCAACAGAAAAGCATCAAGTCACTCCACAGTAAGGGAGCCCTTATCAGACAAACAGCAGACTTCTTAAATGAAACTCTACAGGCATGAAGAAAATGGGATGACATATTAAAAATACTAAAATAAAAAAACTTCCAGCCAAGAATACTATACCCAGCAAGGCTACCCTTCAGAAATCAGGGAGAGATGGTATATTTCCCAGACAAATAAAACTTGTAAGAGTTCACCACATGACCAGTCCTGAAAGAAATGGTCAGGGAGTCCTGCATCTAGAATCTAAAAAACAATAATCACTACCAAAAATACACAAGTAAGAACAAAACCAACTAATAAAACAAATGCAAATTAGAAAGATGAAAGACGGGATGAACCCATGGCACACTCAGGAGAGTGCGGCACTGGGAGCGCAGCGACGCTCCTGCCACGGGTTCGGATCCTATATAGGGATGGCCCGTGTGCTCACTGGCTGAGCGCAGTGTGGGCAACACCACACCAAGCATTTCGGTCCCCTTACCAGTCACGAAAAAGACAAAAAAAAAAAAAAAGAAAGAAAGAAAGAAAAAGAAAAAGAAAAGAAAAGAAAGATGAAAGACTAAATCTTAGCAGCTAAAAAGAATCCCACAAACAGTGAAGACCAATGATCAAAGGAGAAGAAAGGAACAAATGATTCTCAAACATCTGAACAAAAAGCCATAAAATGCCTGGAATAAGACAGTACTTGTCAATGACAACCCTCAGTGAAAATGGATTAAAATCCCCACCAAAAGACACAGACTGTCAGATTACATCCAAAAACAAGACGGAGCATATGCTGTCTTCAAGAGACTCATCTAACCAGTAAATGTGCACAAAGAATAATAGTGAGACAATGGAAAAGATATACCACACAAATGGAAACCAATAACGAGTAGGAGTACCTAGTCTCACATTGAATAAAAGAGACTTTAAAGGAAAAATCATAAAAAAAGACAAAGAATGTCACTATATAATGATAAAAGGATGTATCCAACAAGAAGATATAAAAATCATAAATATATACAAACCCAACACTGGAGCCCTCAGATATATAAAACAAACAATATTAGACCTAAAGAAAGAGATAGACCCCAATAGGATAATAGTGCGTTGCCTGAATACCCCCATATCATCATTAGATAGATTATCCAGGCAGCAAATCAACAGAGAAATGCAGGAATTAAACCACACTTAAAACCAATTGTACCTGGCAGATATTCACAGAACATATCATCTAACAACTATAGAATATAAATTCTTCTCATCACCACGTGGAACATTCTCCAAGATAGAGCACATGCTGGGTCACAAATCAAGCCTCAACAAATTTTAAGAAATTGAAATCATTTCAAGTACCTATCTTAAACCACAATGGATTAAAACTAGAAATCAACAACAAGCAAAAATCATGAAACTATAGAAACACATGGAAATTAAAAAACATGCTTCTGAACAACATATGGTTCCAAGAACAAATTAAACAGGGAATCAAAAAATTTCCCAAAACTAATGAAAATAATGAAATATCATCCCAAAACATGGAGGATACTGCAAAAGCAATTCTATGAGGCAAAAATATTGCATTAAATGCTTACATAAAAAGAAAAGAAAGCTTTCAAATTTACAAGCTAACATTACACCTCAAAGAATTAGAAAAACAAGAACTATCCAATCCCTAGTGTAGTAGATGGAAAGAAATATTTAAGATCAGAGCAGAACTAAATGAAATAGAAACCCAAAAAACAATACAACAGATCAATCAAACAAAAAGTTGATTTTTTGAGAAGATAAATAAAATAGATAAACCATTAGCTAGTTTAACTGAAAAAGGGAAAGAGAAGACCCAAATAACAAAAATTACGGATGAAAAAGGAGACATACCAACCAATGCCAAAGAAATACAGAGAACCATTACAGACTATTAAGAAAAACTATTTGTCAAGTCTCAATAACCGTTAAAAAATTAAAATCATCTCAAGTATCTTCTCAGACCACAATGGATTATAAGTATAAATTAATAACAAGTGAAACTCAGGACTCTATACAAATATGTGGAAATTAAACAACATGCTCCTGAATGACCTATGGATTCAAGGAAAATTTTAACAAGAAATTAAAACATTCCTAGAAAGCAATGAAAATAGAGACACATCAAATCAAAACATGTGGGATACTCCAAAGGAATACTAAAAGGGAACTTCATGCCAATAAACACATAAAAAAAGAAAGATTTCAAATAAACAACATAAATCTACACTTAAAGAACTAGAAAAAAAGAACAATCCAATCCCAAAGTGAGTAGACAAGAAAAAATAATTAAGATTAGAGCAGAGCTAAATAACATAGAGATCCAAAAAACGATACAAAGATCAATAAAAAAAGTTGTTTTTTTGGAAACAAAAACAGAGTAGACACACCGTTAGCTAGGTTAACAAAAAACAAGAAGAGAGAAGAACCAATTTACAAAAATGAGAAATGAAAAAGAAGATATTACAACTATTTCCACAGGAATACAAGAAATCAGTATAGATTATTATAAACTACGATGAACCAATAAATTGAAAACCTGGAGAAAATGGATAAATTCTTGGACACATACAAGCAACCATGACTGAACCAAGAAGAAATAAAAAACCAGAACAAACCAATAACAAGGAAAGAGATTGAAGCTTCATCCACAGTCTCCCAACAAAGAAAAGCTGCTGAATTTTACCAAGCCTATAAAGAGGAATTAATACCAATTCTCTTCAAACCATTCCAAAAAATTTAAACAGAGGCCCCTCTCCCAAACTCATTCTATGTGGCCAGAATCACCTTGATACCCAAACGAGACAAAGATACAATAAAAAAGAAAACTACAGGCCAATATCTCTGATGAACATAGATGAAAAAATCCTCAAAAAAACTCTTTCAACCAGAATACAGCAACACATCAAAAAATCATACACCATTATCAAGTGGGATTCATCCTGGAAATGCAAGGATGGTTCAACATATGTGTCAATAAATGTGATATGCCACATCAAAAAAATTAAGAACAAAATCCATATGATTATCTCAAAAGACACAGAAAAAGCATTCAACAAAATTCAGCATTGCTTCATTCTCCAGAGCCATTAGAGCCCAGCTGCCTGCCTGTCTGGAGCCAAAAGAGCCCGTCCAGCTATTGCCTCGAGGCCTCAGAGCCTTGTTTGCTGTTATCTTCTGTCCCTCCCTATCCTGTGCACTATGGGTGTAGGTAACTTTACAACTTGCCATAGATAATGGGAATTTTCCATTTACCGGAACAACCCACCCTGTGGTTTTCTCAGTAAACCATCTGCTTACTTAATTATCTGCTGATTCCCTCCTGCTGTCTATATAAACTGTGACCTTCTGGCTAATAAACAAGACTTGCTCAGAATACTGTCTTGTCTCAATTTCTCACATCTCTTGTTCCATCCCATTCCCACTTCCCACTCCAGAATCTGCATTGAATATCCCGTGGGTCGGGACGTTTTTGGCGCCCAAACGTGGGGCCTGGATACGGGGGACACCATGAGGAAGATGGCGCATTAGAGGGTTGACCACTGAAAATGAAAGAGTAAAACCTTCGTCCGCCGTGGGAACCTGCCATGTCAGGATAAGGTGAGTAAGCGCGCCCGATAATGGGACAAGAATTAAGAATTAAGAATTAAGTTGTCATGACGTGTACATAAGACAGTTACAAAAAGCTTTAAAGACACGAGGAGTAAAGGTTAAAACAAGTGATCTATTAAGATTTTTTGATTTCATGAAGAATCTTTGTCCTTGGTTCCCAGAAGAAGGGACTATTAATTATAAAAGGTGGTCTCGAGTTGGAGATGCTTTACAAGATTTCTATGAGACTTTCGGGCTGGAAAAGGTCCCCATTACTGCCTTCTCCTATGAGAATCTAATCAGGGACATGATTCAGGATAGGGAAAAATCCCCAGAAATTTCAGAAACTGTGGCCCAAACTGAAAAAATGTTAAAAACCAGTTCCAAGATTGACCTCCGAAATCCCTCTCCACTGCCTAGGGAGGACGTAGATCTAATCTCCCTAGAAGATGAGAGTGAGGAGGTCAAGGCAGCCAGTGCCATACCTAAGAGATCTAAAAAGTATCCACTATTAAAATTCCAGGATGATGAGGAGGCTCAGAATCCTGATCCCTCAGGAGTTGATTGGGGTGATCTGGACAGAGAGGCCACTGAACACCATGCACCAGATGATGCATTCCTGGCTCAGCCTTTGTCACGCCCTCTCCCTTACAATTTGCCCTCTGCTCCTGCGGTTGTGACTGTATCAGATCCTTTAACAAATTTAGAGTCAAAAGTTCAACAATTAGAGAAACAAATTCTCTTAGAGGAAAAACTTCAGGTCTTAACAACCAAACTGCAAGAATTACAAACAAAACGTAAGGATACAACATGTCAAACTAAAGTGACTGACTATTACCCTCCGTTAAACAACAACAGGAAGAGCTCCCATTCATGTAGATCAAAGTCTTTTTGACCAACTTGAGGCCTTCCCAGTATCCAAATCTGTGGATAATGTGGGACGAATTACCTGTGAACTTGACAGGCTGGGATTTAATGTTATCAAAGAGCTAAAAGGCGCCATTTCCCAATATGGGCCCACAGCGCCTTACGCCCTTGCTGTATTAGAATCTGTGTCTGAAAGCTGGCTGACTCCTATAGATTGGAACACCCTTGTCAGAGCCACACTCTCGGGGGGTGATTACTTACTCTGGAAGTGTTGGGCTACGCCCGGGCCGCCAGCCATTTTGGGAAAGTACCTCAGCCATTTTAAACTTGCTTCGGGCTGATTCTGGGAAACCAAAACCTAAGCGGAGAACTCAAAACTTAAAAGAACTAACTTCCGGGGTACGGTGACTCTGCACTTTTTTCCCGCCTGCCCTGTCCTCACCCCTCCTCCCGGGTAGCAGTGTGTCAACTCCCTATTGGATAAGAGCTCCCCCGCCCCTGGTACCTTATAAAAACCCCTGCTTGCTGTAATAAACAGAGTTCCGGCTTTGCCCCCTCTCCTGGCTCGGTGTTCTTTTTCTTTGTCCCCGGGGCCGAAGCGCAGAGGGGATCGGGCCTGCGACACTCAT
>NW_007739252.1:5622-6951 GCF_000696425.1 Galeopterus variegatus | reverse complement strand
TGAAAGAAACCATCATGCCAACCCCGTTATTCCTCTTACTATGGGACTGCTCCTGGGCCAAGATGCCCAAAATGCTTCAGGGTTGCAACAGGCCGCTATCCCCGCTCCTTACCAGGACGCGCAGTGGGTTTGGCCGCCTGGAAAAAGTTAGAGGAAGGCCCAACTGAGAGTCCGATCACCGGAGTGCACCAAAAATATAATGAGGACCTGGCCTCGTTTATTGACAGAGTAGAGAGGAGCATTAAAAGGAAAATGCCACCTGGGGACCTCCGGGACCATTTTGTTAAAATGTTAGTGTGGGAAGGCATGACTACTGAACATAAAATGGCCTGTTCCGGCCTTAAGGAGAGATCTATGGACTGATGGGTAATTGCCAGTAAGGACATCGGATCCAAATCATATGAGGCTAAGACCCTGGCTTCCGCCTTACGGGCTGCACAACAGGAAGGCATAGAGGCACTCGTGTGCTCTTTAAGACAAGTCTCCTTAGGANCTGGGCTCTAACCAGCTGAGCTAATTGGCCAGTCCCCTGCTTCCCTTTGAATTATAAATTTCACCTTTATGTCATGTCTTTGGTGCTGTAACTCAAAGTAGGCTGTTAGAAGTAGCCACACAGGCATCTGCATGCTTTCTTCTTAGAAATTTCTTCCTCCAAGTAGTCTGGCTCATCACTTCTAAATTCCACTTTCCATAAAGTTCTCAAGCATGGACACAATNGTAGTCTGGCTCATCACTTCTAAATTCCACTTTCCATAAAGTTCTCAAGCATGGACACAATGCAGCCAAGCTTTTTGCCAGTTCATGATGAGAGTGAACTTTACTCCAGTTTCCAATAAGCTTCTTTTCACCTACATCTCAGACATCCTCAGTATGATCTTTACAGCTCATATTTCTATCAGCATTCTGGTCACCACGGCTTACCAAATCCCTCAGAAGTTCCAAACTTTCCCTTCCTGTCTTTTTATTTTTTTAATGAGGGGTTTTCCACACTAGACCCCCATCATGGTGCCTGGTGAGCTGCATCAATCAGGTATTGAGGTCGGCCAGTGTGGATGGCAGGGGACTGGATATCTGAGGCCACCGGTCTTCTTGTCTTCTAAGCCCTCACCAGAATCTAGGCTTTCTCTACACTGCTCCTCCAAACTCTTACAGCATCTGCTCATCACCCAGTTCCAAAGTCATTTCTAGTTTTCAGGTATTTGCTAATAGCAATAGCCCATTTCTTGGTACCAGTTTTCTGTATTAGTCCATTTTCAGACTCTTATAAATGAATATCTGAAACTGTGTGATTTATCAAGAAATAAGATTTAATTCTTACAGTTTTAGAGC
>NW_007739252.1:2001-4907 GCF_000696425.1 Galeopterus variegatus | reverse complement strand
TATCATGCGGCGAGAATGGCAAGAGAAAGTTAACCTTCTCTCTTTCTCTCCTTATAAAGCCATCATAACCATGCCCATAATAACCCATCAAACCTTCAACTCATAACTCTGTGAATAGATCAATCCATTCATGAGGTACCAGCCTTCATGATCCAATCACCTCTTAAAGGCCCAAACTTTCATCATCATATTGGGGGTTAAATTCCAACATGAGCCTGGAGGGTCATTAAAACCATAGCAATGTATGTCAGGGTAGTTCACTTTCTTTGGATTTATCTTTCTTTTTGTCATCTGGGATGAAGTCAGAATCCACTTTAATTCCGAGTAGCTCCTTTCTCCATCTTGTTCCTAAAATTCAGCAGACAGATTTAAATTCCAGAGAATTAGTACTGATGGAAAGAACTCCAATTTTTTTGCCATCTTAATAGAAAATTTTCACCAAATGTCCCTCAAAGTGAACAAAATGAAAATATCCATCCCAGGACATGGGGGTTATAGAATTTAAGAATACCAGACTAAAGGGAAAATCATAAAAACTTTTATAGATAAATCGGATCACATATAAATGATTAAAAATCAGAATGTCATTCTCAAGAGCAGCTGTCATCTTATATATTCATAGATAAAGGATATTTTCAGACATGTACATTGGTATAAAAAAAAAAGAAAATTACCCTCTTTTTATTTTCTCTGAAAGATATTAGATGATATGATCCATGGGCAATGACAGAGAAAAAGTGAGGTGTGGGCTGTGAAAGAAGGTTTGGCAGAGTTCTGTCCTTGAATTCAGAGATGCTTAGCTTTTTCCTCCATCTTGCTTTCTGAAACTCAGCAGCCAGACATATCCTTCTGAGAGTGAACAGCTCTAGAGAATAAACTCCATATTTTGCCATCTAAAGAGAAAATTGTCTCTACATGTCCACACAGTGAATAAAATAAAAATATCCACCCCAAAAACTAGGGTCGTGGAATTTTAGGACACTGGGATTAAAGGAGAAATCATAAAGACTTTTGGAGAGATATACCAGGTTATATATAAAGAGTTAGAATTCAGAACAGCATCAAAATTCTCAAGGGTATCTATTAGCTTGTGTATCAATAGAAAAAGGGTATTTTCAGACCTGCACATTTGCCAAAATTTTTACTCCCTATTTTCCCTTTCTCAGAAAAATCTCAGAGGATGTGCTCCATCCAAATGTTTGGAACCAAGTCAGAGGAAGTCATGGGCTCCAGGAATTGGGAGGCCTCAGGTAGGGGGATGAGAATGTCAGAGAGGCTGCTGGGTACCAGGCCTAGAAAACACCCAGTTCAGAAAGGACCAGGTGGAAAATGCAGGTAAGAGTGGAAACACCAAGAACAAAAGAGATGTCATGGATTATTTGAAATTCTTTAGTAATTAGAAAATTATTGCTAGGACTTTGAAATATCCCTGAGCATTTTCAATGATTCTAAATTGGCATCTAAAAAATAAGAATTAAAACAGATGATTTTAAGTTCAAGAATGAACAATAGATGAAACATAATCATAGTTGTGTTACCTGTGAACAATATTTATGAAGTCATCATAATGTAAACAATGAATATTGAGATTATAAAAATTCTAATATAAATACATTGGGGAAATGTAGCGAAGGTAAGGATGTGTTTCTGTGTCTGTTTGTTGGTGTGTGTCTTTGTATATTTCGCATAAGGTGCTGAGGGAGATGTAAGTTTTTATCTCTCTTACTTAGATATTTTAGAAATTGTCTAAAAATAAATAAAATTAAAAATTAGAGGCATTATTTAGAAATGTGAACACAATTTTCAGGAATACTTTTAGAATGTTTCAACGTGGCCACCTTTGGAGAGTTAGAGGATAAGAGAGGTATCATTGTAAGTTGCAAATAAGCAGACACATACAACACAGAAACCTTGACATACATATACATCTGTTAGCAGAATTCCATTTTTAAAACACCGTATACTATTTTGATATAAAATTAATTCTTGAATTCTGTTTTTCTTACTGCAAGCACAGTAATTTCTTGAGTTAATAATGTACTATTTATATTTTGAAACATTTCCTCACTTGTGTTTGTATTGTTTTTCCTGTATGCTAATATGTAAATGTGTACAGATTTATCTTAATGCTTAGCTTGTTGTAGAATTATATGTACATATAACACAACCAATCTCCAAGCCTGTATGTAATTCTGGCCATGTAAGTTGTATTTATAAAGATGTTAATACACCTTTATAATGTGTCACATAATCCTGAAATGTGCCGTTTTTCTCCTTTTCTGTAGGGCCTTACTACTGTGTTATCAGCTAAAGCCCAGGAAGAGATTGGCTTTGTAGTTGGCAGACACTGGAGCCCATGCATGTAGCATAGGAGCTGCATGCCCTACACAGATGCTGTGGTGCATGAGATCTAGAGATACATTGACCTCATCCCCATCAACCTGCCCCATGTGGTGACCTCTAACATAAATTCAGAAATGACCTTATCCATAAAGCAAGCTTGTTTCTCCCACACTGCATTTCAGTGCTCTCGAAGTGCCCAAATTCACAATGTGGTTCTGATCCTCTACCTCCATGAGATGAGAGAAGAGCCAAACTCACAGGCGTGGCAGCTTGATGGACTCTGTGCTGTTTCCAGTTTGGGGTTTAAAGCTTCATAACAGGTCTTGGAGTCCGGCAGTTTAAGTCTTACAAATTTGTTCTACTTCTTTCATAATTTTTGCCTACTCAGCTTTTTATATTTCAAATAAGTGTTGAAAGTATCAGTTTGTCAGTTTACCAAAACACTGTTGGAATTTTTATCATGGAGACATTAAATCTACAGATCAATTTTGAAAAGAGTTGTTGTTTTGTCATGTTGAATCTTTCAATTCATAAATACAGCTAGGCTTCTAATTTATTTAGGC
>NW_007739252.1:508-1387 GCF_000696425.1 Galeopterus variegatus | reverse complement strand
TTTTTTTTTTTTTTTCCCTTTTTGTCTTTTTTCATGTCCAGCAACGGATCGCAACCCTCAGTGTCGCGCCCGTACTGGACCGGGACCGGCAACGGGATCGCAACCTTTGGTGTTGCTCCTGCACCTTGCTCAGCCAGTGAGCGGGACCCCGGTCTGTACGTGGGATCCGAACCCTCGGCGGGAGAGCCACCGCACTCCCAAGTGGCGCATTGTAGCAGTGCGCCACCGGGCCGGCCCTAAAATTAATTCTTGAATTCTGTTTTTCTTACTGCAAGCACAGTAATTTCTTGAGTTAATANATTTTTGCCTACTCAGCTTTTTATATTTCAAATAAGTGTTGAAAGTATCAGTTTGTCAGTTTACCAAAACACTGTTGGAATTTTTATCATGGAGACATTAAATCTACAGATCAATTTTGAAAAGAGTTGTTGTTTTGTCATGTTGAATCTTTCAATTCATAAATACAGCTAGGCTTCTAATTTATTTAGGCTTTATTTTATTTTCTCAGTAATGTTTTGTTTTCAGTAGAGTGGTTTACACATCTATTAGGTTCTTTCTTAAATAAATTATACTTTTGATGTTATTGCAAATAGTATACTTTTTTGTGGCTGGCTGGTATGTCAATAGTATACTTTTAAGAATGCCTTTTCTGTTTGTTTCTTGTATAGGGGAATATAATCAATAGTTTGATGAACTTAGATCTAGCAACCTTGCTAAATTCACTCATCATTGCTAATAATTTGTGTGTAATCTTATTTGTAATTTCTAGGTAAACAATTCTGAGATCTGATTTAATATTTGTTTTATCTCTTATTTTATAATTCTGTGTGACTTCACTTTCTCTTTATTGCACTATTTCACTGGTTAGGATTTCCAGAA
>NW_007739252.1:0-306 GCF_000696425.1 Galeopterus variegatus | reverse complement strand
TAATTAAAAATCATTTATTGCATGTTACCAAATGACTAGAAGAGAGGTGACCAAATGTGCACATCACAAGGAAATTAAGTTTAGCAATGATGACTATACTATTACCCTGAATAGAAAATCACACATTGTATACATGTATTGAAATATAAGACTGTATCCCATATATATGCATAAACAGTATATTTCAATAAAAAATTTTAGAAGAATGATATTCCATAATGGAAGAATTCCAATTTTTAGCCTCTACTCCAAGCCTGGGAGTGTGTAAATGGAGATTTGTCCCCGCCTCATGCTCGCAATAATAAA
>NW_007739251.1:37175-37717 GCF_000696425.1 Galeopterus variegatus | reverse complement strand
TTAAACCTTCTGTTTTATCTGGTTTCCTTTATCACTCTGGCACAAAGTTGTGCAGATGCCATCTTGCTGCTGTCAGGTGTGGGTAAAATTCCAGGTTTGTCTCCCCACTGGATCTTCACTGATACTCTCTGACTAGTAGTGGTAGGAGTGCTTTATTTCTGCTCCCTTCATGGCCTTCACTGACCCAGGAGCATGGGTGGGGGCACTTTGCTACTGCTGGGAGGGGGTGGAAGTGCAGACTCACTATGTGGTTTCCACTGGCACCATGGGGAGAGGGGTCTTGTTGCTGCCCAACAAGTATGAACATCTGGGCACTCTACTAGGGTTTCTCTGACACCACTCTAACAAGGGTGGATGGGGTGGTGATGGGTGCCTCATTATAGCCTTGCCAGCATGGGAGTCTAGGATCCCCTCTCAGTCTTTGCTGGAATGGGTGGGGGGGTGGGGGAATTTTTTTTGGTGGGGTTTGGCTGGAGAAGAGCTGTTATTATCTAAAAGTTTTCTCTTTTGCCAGGCAAAACCCTTTCCTGGTCCTTTGGCTA
>NW_007739251.1:35138-36824 GCF_000696425.1 Galeopterus variegatus | reverse complement strand
GGGTGGGGGGGTGGGGGAATTTTTTTTGGTGGGGTTTGGCTGGAGAAGAGCTGTTATTATCTAAAAGTTTTCTCTTTTGCCAGGCAAAACCCTTTCCTGGTCCTTTGGCTAGGGAGAGCAGGCTTTTGTTGAGGCTTTAAAAAAAAAAATCTTTGTTGGCATTTCTGGATTGCCAGCTTCTTCAGCTCCAAGTCTGGGATATGTGAGACAAAAAGAAATCTGAGGGTCCTCACCACTGTGTCATTTCCTGGGTCCCAGGTTCCCAGGCTGGTCTGCTTTTTTCTCTACCTATTAGAATTTTCTTATGTTTCTTTCGTGTATAATATTCAGGGTTTTTAGCTGTATTTAGCCAGAGGAACAGGGAAAAGTACCTCCATGGGAGTAATCTGGAAGCTGAGTAAGCAACCAAAGGTCTCAAGGACGTCTGGAAAACATTGCTTTATTCCACAGCAACTTCTGTTGGGTCCAAGGGCTTGTGGAGGAAAGTGGAGCTGAGACTTTGGGGGCTTGTCGCTCAGACCTGGGGCCAGGACCATTTCCAGGCCCTCCTCCCTTCCTCCTCTCCTCTCCCCTTCCTCTGCAATGTGGAGAACAGTGGGCTGTGTGAGCTCTGACTCACCTGTCACTGGCAGTTATAAATCAAGCCTGGCAGTACCCAACATAAAAGCTGATACCAGTGAGGCCTTGTCCCTGCTCCAGCGTTACCTTTTATTTTCTTTCCTCCAGTAATCCTCCTGGGAGTTCATGAAGTAGACAAGCCAGGTGGGTCCTACTGGCATATCATGTGCACGGCTAGGATGAATCAGGAGCTGGGCAAACGTTGGGCCATTACTGGTGCTTGGGAGTCAAGGGGAGACAGCTGATCCAGCATTGGAGATGCTGGGTGGTAGAATGATCTTCAGTCAATGGAGCCAAGGGCTGAAAACTGTCATGGCAGTTGGGAGGGGCAGACCAAATTTTCACTGGTCATATGGTTGTCTTGTCCTTCAAAGGAGAACAGCTCTTGCCCAAACACCACTCCTCCCAACTGGGCATTCTGAGCCCCCTTCTTCATTCCCACGGGTGGGGTCTCAGGAAGCTGTAGTGGAATTGGAGCACTTGGATGGATATTACAAAGGGGTGACGATTCTGAGGTCATGAGGCAAATATAAAACACCACAGATTGTTTTTGAAGTATCAAATGCAAATTGTCAATATGAACGTATTTCTGGACTGATCAGCTGAATGTGTGAATTAATTATGGACCTATTAAGAAGCAGAATTATTCTTCCTTACACACGAATAAAACAATCCTGCTGCCCAACCCTTTCACTTTGGGAAGAGGATTCTGTGGGCTGCTCTTTCAAAGTTTTAGGGGCTGGTAGAAATTCAAGAAACCTGGCTTCCAGAAGCCACTTCTGATTCTGCCCCCAGAATCTTGGCTCAGTGGGACAACTCCCAGTCCATTGAGGCCACCATGGTCCCACCAGGGATGATTCAGGTTATTGGGGTTCATATGTACCCTGGTACACAGTTGTTAAAGTATTTTGCCTATGAACCCTGCTTATTCGTATATTTTACTAATTCTCTTCCTCCACCCTGTAGTAAGTGTTACAGCTAACCCTAACCCTAACCCTAAGTGTTACAGATTGTAGCCGTGGGCTAGGCATATGCTGCGTGCTCACTCTCTTTTTTTTTTTTTTTTGG